>NW_023458568.1:13817610-13817793 GCF_013731165.1 Rhagoletis pomonella | reverse complement strand
GTGAATATCTCTAAAGGGGTTTAAGGTAGGGACCTGAAAATTGGTATAGATCTATATGATATCAAAAGCATTCTCACACATAAAAAGGGGGGTTATCAGAAATAGGGGCGTGGCATCTCCCATACAAACATAAATTTTCAAGCAGAATATCTGTGATTTGAACGCACTTTGCATTTTTTTTTT
>NW_023458568.1:13801839-13817600 GCF_013731165.1 Rhagoletis pomonella | reverse complement strand
GCGCGTCTTTTCGCCGTGGCATTGGAAAAGAAAGGACGTGGTAACTTACGGTGGCAAAACAGTGAAAGTGAAAAGTGTAAATCAAGGTCAAAAATAATTATTATTTTGGAAAATTTAATGAAAATATCGTTGGAAAATGTGAACATAATCTCTTTTCTTAAATATTTTCATATATATTATTTTTGGAAATGATTGATAGCAAGTGAAACAGTGAACAAATGGAGTGAAAAATACACACAACAGAAATCGGCAAAAATAATACATTTGACATTAACTTTGAGTTAAAAATATAAATTTTCGCTGTGCAAGTGAGCCTAACTTTGAGTTAAAAATATAAATTTTCGCTGTGCAAGTGAGCCTTAGAAAACAAAGAAAAGCTAAACACGGTAAACATGCCAAACGAGCCGATTTCTGTTCTGTGTAATTTCCATTTCAACACGTGGTCATATTCAACACGTGTGACCACGTTCAATTATATTTTCAAAAGATGGCGCTAACAGTATGTTAATTTGAATTCCAGTTTAAAAACAGAAAAGTAGCTATCAAGAGCTCAGAGTGACATAAAAAAGACCAGTTTGATTCGATTTTGATAAAAGTGTCGTTTGAATACAACTGAAAGGTAAAAGAAATGCCAAGAGGTGGAAGAGGTAGAAGACATGCTAACATCGGACGTAATACCCGTAACAGTAGAAATGTGCAAAATCACAGACAAAATGAAAATGACGAAAATCATGCTGATAGATTACGTCAACAAAGAGATCGTGATAGGTCACGTTCTCAAAATCGGCCAATAAATATCAATTCTGTAAATTTGAATGGTGCAGCATTTCAATATAACCCACAACTTGATTATTCATCTCACAAATACGTTGTCATTGGAAGTATGGATAAAATTTGCGGATTTTGTCAAGCATTGAAATTTAAAACTGAAACACCAGGCATGTGTTGCGCTGCAGGAAAAGTTCGTTTACCAGACATACAATATCCGCCCGAACCATTAGCTACATTATTATCCGGAACATCACCCGATTCCAAACATTTTCTCATATAATTCATCTTTTCAAATGACATCTTTTGGTGCTGGACAAATTATAACCGATAACTTCATGCCAACGTTCAAGGTAATACATCAACTTGAACGTTCAACAAGATTCCCTGACACATGTAATGAATCATTAGGTTTTATAGACTCTAATTATGGCTTTTTCCAGATTCAAGGGCAAGCATATCACCTAATAGGTTCATTACTACCACTACCCGATCAAGAGTCAAAATTTTTGCAAATTTATTTCATTAATGACAACGATGATGAGCTTGAAACACGATGTGCATTTTCCAGAAATATAAACAGAGTCATCATGAGAGAGTTACAAGATTTATTACACACACACAATGTTTTGGTGCAAAGTTTTAAAACAACATTCGAAAGATTGTCATCTGATAATCATAAAATCAAAATTGATGCAAATAAAACGCCTGCCGGCGAACATCGTGGAAGATACAATCAACCAACTTCAAGCAACGAGGTTGCAATTGTTATATCTGGTGATGATTTTCAACCAAGGGATATTGTTTTGCAAAGAAGAAATGATACACTGCAACGTGTTAATGAAACGCATCGAAAATATGATGCATTGCAATATCCTCTTATGTTCTGTCGTGGTGAAGATGGTTATTCGATTGATATAAAACAAATAAATCCAACAAATGGTCAAGAAACAAATAAAACTGTAAGCGCAATGAATTATTATGCATACCGAATCATGATAAGAGGAAATCAAGAGAATCACATTTTAAAATGTCGTAAATTATTTCATCAGTACATTGTTGACATGTATGCGAAAATAGAAACAGAACGATTGAATTACATTAGATTCAACCAAAGAAAATTACGCTGTGACGAATACATACATTTACGAGATGCAATTAACAACGATACCAACGTGAATAACATTGGTCAAATGAAAATATTACCTTCATCGTATACAGGCAGTCCAAGGCATATGCATGAATACGCCCAAGATGCAATGTGTTATGTCAGAAATTATGGTCGACCCGACTTATTCATAACTTTTACATGCAATCCGAAATGGGATGATATTAAGAATCATTTATATCCTGGACAATCAGCTACTGATAGGCATGACATTACTGCAAGAGTGTTTAGACGAAAGCTACAGTCTCTAATGGATTTCATTGTAAAACATAAAGTTTACAGAGATGTACAATGTTTCATGTATTCTGTGGAATGGCAAAAAGAGGCTTGCCTCATGCGCATATTTTGATTTGGTTAAAACACAGATAAAATTGATGATATTATATGTGCTGAAATTCCAGATATAAATGAAGATCCCGAATTACATGCTACTGTAACCAAAAACATGATTCATGGACCGTGTGGTACGTTAAATCAAAATTCTCCATGTATGGTTGATGGTAAATGTTCAAAAAATTACCCAAAGCAATTAATTGCTGAAACAATGACTGGAAATGATGGATATCCATTGTACCGTAGAAGATCACCAGAAGATAATGGAAAAACAGTCACTGTAAAAATAAATAATCAAGATGTGGAGATCGATAACCGTTGGATAGTTCCGTATTCCAAATTATTATCGAAAACATTTAGGCTGCGTTTCTTTATACATTCCGGATAATCCCATTTCACAGCCGGAATAAACAGAATACGTTTGAAATATACGTTAACATATCATCAGGAACGTTCTAAAGAATAAGTAAACAAAAAAGTTTATTCCAAACGTTCAGAATGAATAAAGAAATTCAGCCTTAACGCACATATAAATGTTGAATATTGTAACTCCGTAAAATCCATCAAATACATATGCAAATATATCAATAAAGGAAGTGACATGGCAGTATTTGGAGTTGCAAATCAAAATGATGAAATTACTAATTACCAAATGGGAAGATACATTAGTAGTAACGAAGCAGTTTGGAGAATATTATCATTTCCGATTCATGATCGCCATCCAGCTGTTATTCATTTGTCAGTCCATTTAGAAAATGGACAACGTGTTTATTTCGATAAAAATACTGCTCAACAAATGGCTGAACGACCACCAGCAACAACACTAACTGCATTTTTCAACTTATGTGAAACAGATTCATTTGCAAGAACATTGCTTTATTCAAATGTGCCTAAATATTATACTTGGAATGCATCATCAAACTCATGGGTACGAAGGCAACGAGGAATACCTGTAGATGGATATCCTGGTGTTCATTTGGGTGATGCAATCGGACGACTTTACACTGTGCATCCAAGTCAAGCGGAATGTTTCTATTTACGTTTACTCTTAGTTAATATTCCCGGCCCAAGATCATTCCAAAGTTTGAAACGAGTTAATGGTAATCTTTGTTATACTTATCGGCAAGCATGCGAAGAATTGAATTTGCTTGAAAATGACAATCATTGGAATGCAACTCTTATGGATGCATGTGCAACAAGTTCTCCACACCAAATAAGAACACTATTTGCCATCATTATTGCTACATGTTTCCCAGCAAACCCAATAGAAATGTGGAGAAGTTACCGAGAATACATGACAGAAGATATTCTAAATCAAGTACGTCGCATTACTGCAAATCCAAATTTGAATTACACAGATGAATTATATAATGAGGCATTAATTAAAATCGAAGACTTTTGCCTGATGACTGCAAATAAAACTCTGAGTGAGTTAGGTATGATCGCACCCAATCGTCCGATGCATGATGCATACAATGCAGAATTAAGACGTGAAAAAGAATATGATCGAAATGAGACGAACACATTTGTAACAACAAACCTACCAAAATTAAACACAGAACAAAGGCAGGCATATGACACAATTATAGACAATGTTGCAAATGAAAGAGGAGGAATATTCTTCTTAGATGCACCAGGTGGGACTGGAAAAACGTTTTTGTTGTCGTTAATTTTGGCCACCATTCGATCACAGAATAATATTGCATTGGCTTTGGCATCATCTGGAATAGCGGCAGCTTTATTGGATGGCGGTCGCACTGCCCATTCTGCATTAAAGTTACCATTAAATATGCAAGTAAATGAAGAACCAACTTGCAATATTTCTAAAAATTCTGGAATGGGAAAGGTTTTACAAACATGTAAAATTATTGCATGAGATGAATGTACGATGGCTCATAAAAAATCACTGGAAGCCTTAAATAGAACACTGAAAGATTTGCGAAATAACACAAACATATTTGGTGGTGCACTAATTCTATTGGCCGGTGATTTTCGACAAACTTTGCCTGTTATTCCCAAATCAACAGCAGCTGATGAATTGAGAGCATGCCTTAAATCTTCTAATCTGTGGAGATATGTTCAAAAACTCACATTAACTCACATTAACATTATTTGTTGCAAATTGGAAATGGACGAAAGCCAATTGAGAAGAATACAGGCATGATCACACTTCCAACTAATTTTTGTACCGTAACAGAATCAAGAGTACAATTAGTGCAAAATGTATTCCCAAATATTGCACAAAACTATCGAAATCAAGATTGGCTAAGCGAGAGAGCTATATTAGCTGCCAAAAATGTCGGTGTCAATGAAATCAATGCCAGTATTTTGACTCAAATTCCAGGTGAAGTTGTGACCTATAAATCAATTGATTCAATCACTAATCCCGACGATGTAGTGAATTATCCCATTGAATTTTTGAACTCACTTGATTTGCCTGGCTTGCCACCACATCGTTTGCAATTGAAAGTCGGCGCAGTGATCATTATGTTACGAAATATTAATCAGCCGAAACTATGCAATGGGACAAGATTAGCAGTGAAACGGACAATGAATAATGTAATTGAAGCAACAATTTTGCAAGGCAAATTTAAAGGTGAAGATGTTTTGATTCCGCGTATTCCAATGATTCCAACAGATTTGCCTTTTGATTGTAAACGAATTCAATTTCCCATTCGCCTTGCTTTTGCTATTACTATCAATAAGTCTCAAGGTCAAACACTTCAATTGTGTGGAATTGACCTAACTTATCCATGCTTTGGACATGGACAACTGTATGTAGGATGTTCGCGAGTAGGGAAACCATCGTTACTATATATTTATACACCACATGAAAATAAAACCAAAAATGTTGTGTATCAGAAGGCTTTAGAATAAGTTTTTAGTTTACAATCATTGTAATCATTGTTATTAGAATAAGTCACAAAATAGTGGCCGAACATGAATTAAATGACAAAAAAAAGAAAAAAACCAAGAACACCTTTCATTTCTATTTTTCTTTCACCCAGCGAAGCGGGTGAGGGTCCGCTAGTATCCATATAAGTTTATCTCATTATATCTAATTGAACGTTCTATCGAACATGTTTGAAATAGGGATGGGTAGTGGGGGGTTGAAATTCGATTTTTTTCCGAATTTCGAACATTGCCCAACCATTCGATTATTCTATTCGAAATTTGGTGGTGCAAATTCGATTTAATTCGAATTTTTTCGAATTTTCCAAAAGAATTTTTAATTGAAACTTCTTAATCGAGTTCGGAGATGTTTGCGTTAAATATTTAACACCAAGTCATAAATATGTAATATGGTTATAGGTATCAATCGATGGTTTTGAATAAGCTTTATTTTTTAATTACATTTAGGAGGGGTGACACCTGTTTGAAAATTCGAATATAGTTAAAAAGTGTTGTGATTAAAATACTATGCAACAATTAAAATATTTTTGAGGTGCTTGAAGAGAGTGACCACCTGTCTAAAAAGTTAAACTCAAATTACACTGTGGGACAGCCGAAACCAGCCCGGACTTTGTTAACATTCTCTGAAAGTATACCCATCCAGTAATAATACTCCCGGTGGATTTGCAAAAGTTAGCTCGTATTTTTATTTCATGGCCTACTAAAGTTTTCATGTCTCGGCCTAAGTAGTTTTCAATAAAGTCAAAAAAATAGTTAAAATAAATGTCTGGGCGAAATCAAAGTTTAAGACATATATAATAAAATTTCATGGGAAATATTTTTGTAGAACATTTTAACCCATTAGCTCGCGCCTAAAAGGCTCATTTCGACCCTTACTTCAAGAAATCCCGCAAAAAGCAGATTTGGAAGGTCGTTAGAGGATTGATATATTCTAGAAAATTATTCTCCGGGAAATTTTACTAGGGGTCTTCTCAGGTAAAAGCTTCATGCCACCAACGTAAAAGCCTCTAAACATTTAAAATAAAAAATCAACAAAAAAAATTGTTTTTTACAAACGAAATTTTTAAATTTGAGTTTGGAATAACAGTTCCTTCTAGGCACAGATTTTTTGTCCCGATGCATCAGTTCGAAAATCATGTATTTTTTTTTACTTGCATCCCTAAGACAAATGGAGTGCCACTCACAGTGATGGCAAATTTAGGCAGAAAGAAGAAAGTTGAAGAGTTGATTTTTTGGAAATAAAGATGAAATTCGATTTTTTCTAGAAAAATTCGATTTTATCCGAATTTTAGCAACACAAAGTTCCATTTCAAAAATTCGCCATTTTGGAGCTAAACTTCGATTAAAATTCGAATATCGAATTTACCCATCCCTAGTTTGAAATAGACGTAAAACCACCACTGCTTACCATGTAGCGGTAGTTTTCGGAAAGGTGAAAAAACTATATTGAATACTTGTGCCGAGTATTTAATGTTCGGCTCCGCCCGAACTTAGACTTTTTTACTTGTTAAGAAATAATTTAGGTGATTTAGTTAAATAAAAATAAAAAAGTTAGTAATTTAAAAAGATTTTTTTTTTTAGTATTTGAATTTAAAAATTAGAACATTGTATTCAATAAAAAGTTTTTAAAGCGTCGTAAATTAAACCTGCGCCACTAAATAACTACTCGCAACAATCTTGAAAAAATTGAAACTTGACAAAATTGTAAATTCTTTTCGATTGACGCAGCACCAAATGAGAAGTCTTTCAGTTATATTTTTTTTATTGCGGTGCAATGATTCTTTGTTGAGAATTGCATCGGGCTGCAAATGTCGAATGTATCATCCTGACTTTCATCTTCACAATCTTGTATCATGGCAAGATCGTTGTTTAAACACCGTTGTTTTCCAAAGAATTCTTCATTCTCATTCTTTTGGTTGTTTCTGAATTTGGAGAACCTGTAACGTCAACAGCGTTTTTCGATTTTAGTTTTTGTAATTCATTTTTAATCCTTTCTTCTGTGACTGAAATATCTTTTAAGCAGAAATAACGAAAGAAGGTTACCACCTCTATTTGTATTTTTTTTTATCATTTAATACTAAAGAAATTCATATACTAGACCCAAGGTTTGTTCTATGGTGATTAATTAACATTTTTTATTGAAATATTTTTCAATGGGTTGCTTTGCTCGTTTAGACATTTCCTTCGTTTGGTACCATACTTGTTTAATTTGGATAAGCGGTTTGTGTATTATCCGGAAAAGACTTTTAATTGGGAATAAAAAAATATTTGGCCAAGTTTAGCTGGTAAAAAACTGTTATTTTCGGTTCCTTCAATATTCGCATTCGCAAAAGATCCGCACTGATTATTGCGAAAGTGGAAGCGAATGCGAATGTTAAAATTAATGCGGAAGCTCTGCGGTTGCGAATGCGAATGCGAATATTCGCAACAACCCTGGTCTGTACGTTATAGATATTAAAGAAAAATTAATGTGGGTGGTCTTTATTAGAGCACCAGAAGCCAAATCAACCATTTTTAGAATTTTTGTCTGTCTGTATGTTTGCACGGGCATCACTCGTGCCACCTGTTGAAAAGTTGCAGTTTAAATAAATTGATAAGAAAAAGTGAATATTGCAATATGGGCGTCAAAAGAAAGAGGCTTAAGAAGACATACAGCCAAAAATATTTTTTAGAGTTGCCACTTGTTTGAAAATTTTAATTTAATTTAATTTATAAGATAAATTGTATATTGAAATATGGTTACCAAACTGAAGAGGTTTAGGAACTTTAATTGCCGAAAATATTTGTAGGGAGGGTTGCCACCTGTTTGAAAAATTGTATTGTATTAAATTTATAAAGTAAATGAAATCTTTACCTATACTTATAATAAAATTGTAACGGTGACAGGTAACAAGATCAAAGGCAATAAGGTCAATTCACTTTATTTCCCACACTGGTGCGGAATAAAGTCAATTGACATTGTTACCTTTTCAAAAGCGAAATAAAGTCGACAAAAATTTGGAAATTAAGTCATTGACGCTATTTCCTCATTCAAATGGAAATAGCGTCAACAATGCTTAAAGTATGTCGATTCATAGAAAAAAATATTGTACTTACAATAAGCATTGCCCCGTAAGTGTTGTTTTTTAATAGATGAAAAAGGTTATTGCCAAATCCTCAGTGTGGTGCTATTAATCCACACACAATCATGAACTACCACCAATTGATTTTATTAAAAAATTTAAAATTACGAATATAGTAAAAACACGATGCGAAAAACCAAACGCAAAACGCAGCTGAAATACGAGAAATATTTGAAGAACGAGCGTAGAAATGATCCAGAACATGCAAAACATGTTTCGTTTCCACAAAAAACAAGCGAACACTATTTAATTGAAGAAACAGTCCCTGTCCAAAAACCTCGGAGAAACACTGAAAGAATTCTGTGCTTTAAATTAGCATATTTTGAGCGAATTTGGAATGTCTAAGGTGGAAAAGAAACCAACCTTTCTATAAGAAAACAATTATAGAAAAGGAATTTTCTTACAGTGTATTCATATCTCCGCCAACAATTTGTGACGACATCATTTAAAAGCAGCTAAGGAGAACGACGACACTATTTATTAGATGGCACATTCAAGCCAATGTGCCAAAATGAGGGTATAAACAATTATTGATTATTTAATATCGGAACCGAGATCATGTAAGTTAATCCAACCAATCGTTTTTACACACTTTTGAAACACAAATTATATGCTTTTTCACTGCGGACAAGTTGTTGCCAAAACACAGCAGAACTCTTCCAATAACTCACATATATAAAAATGTGAAATATCGAGGGCTTAAATTCATTAATACCCTCTTTCTGTAATTTGCACAAAACTAATTTGTGATTTTAGAAACCATCTGGGACTTATTACCTGTCATCATTGATATTACTTCTGATTTCCAATTTAAATAGTGTCAAGCGTTATATAAGATAGCATTAGTTGCGATCCCGTACGAGTCCGGACTAGTCAGTATCAGTCAGATTTTACTGGAAATCGATCGCGTACTCGGTTCTCTGACTATTGAGAGGACAAAAAAGAGAGTAATTACGGTTCTCTCTCTGTCAGAAGTTACCAATTTTAGTCCGAGAATTTTTTGCTGGTAAATTCTGGTAAATGTGTCAAACGATCAGCTGTAGTGTGTTTGGCAACCAAATTGTAAGCAAAAGAAAAGTGCACTCTGCTAATTCATGTTAAAAAGTATTTAATTACTTGTTCAAGTGGATTCTAATGAATTTGAAAGTATTTCTGGTTATTTACATGTGTGAGCTGAGTATGTTTACATACAAAATAAGCAAAAATTTACAACCAAAATTTGGAGGTTATGTTGAAGTTGACAGAAGTTACCATTTTTTACTAGAAGGCGACCCCGTACTTTTCAATGTTACTCTCTCGCTCTGAGCGAATTTTTATTTTTTGACAGTTTTACTAGTCCGAGTCCGAGGAATACGGGATTTCACCTATTAATATCACCGATGACAGTTAAATCTTATGTGTGTGCGGCGTAGCGTGACGTGGTGTGGCGGGCCGCCGCGAAGCTACGCAAATTTAATGTTTGAAAGAGCAGTAATGTCAATGGATTTTATTTCGCTTTTGTATAGGTAATAATGTTAATTTCATACCAGGGTAGTCAATTGACCTTATTTCCGTTGATCTTTTTACCTGCCACCATTGTAACAGGCCGATGTCTGTACCTTATAGATATTAAAGAAAAATTAATATGGTGGGTTTTTATTAGAGCTACAGGACCCAAATAAACAATTTTTAGAATTTTTGACTCTCTGTCTGTCTGTATATTTGTACGCGCATCATAGGCTAGGAAATTTTAATGCCGAAAATATTTTTAGGTGATTTGCCAACTGCTTGAAAAATTGTATTCATTTAAATTTGTAAAATAAATGAAATATTACAATACGGTCATTAAACTAAACCGGATTAGGAAGCTTACATTTGAAAATATTTTTGAAGCGGATTGCCACTTATTTGAAAACTTTAATTCAGTTAAATTTATAAGATAACCTAAATGTTGCCATATGGGTATCAAACGAAAGTATTTGAGAATAATAAAATTGCAACAGGCCGATATCTGTACATAATAGATGTTAAACAAAAATTAATAGGGGGCTTATTAGATCAACAGCAGCTAAATGTAAAATTTTTTATAATTTTAGTGTGTCTGTCTGTATGTTTGTAAGCGCATAACGCAAAAACTAATGTATGGAATTAAATGCAGCTTTCACCGATGTACATATTGCTAGAGCTCTAATTGAATATATAGAATCCATTTTTTTTTGTTTTAGTTTATCGTCGATCATATGTCCTAGGTATTTGAATGTATTAACTTTTTCCAGTGCGTCGTTGTTTATATTTAGAGTTAGCAATGGACTGTTCTCAAAATTTCGCCTTGATATAACCACAAACCATCGTATATACTTACAAGTATGGAATCCTATGCCCCTTTTTGTCTATTCTCTTTCTAACAGCGGACGTGCCTGCCAAACTGAAAAGCATGATGGCGGCAGTGTTTGACAGGCACGTTCGACGATGCGAACGGCAATGGAAGGTAAGAAATGGGAGATGGATGACATGAGAATGAAAGAATTATGAAATAGCAGAATGTCGAACCAAAACGAATTTCAAAAATCTGACAATGCGAATGACGTCAAAATGAAAGAATTGCAAAATACCGAAATGTCGAAACAGAAGACAGGCACATGTTCAAGGGTTTCGTGCAAGAAAAAGAGTTGTTGTGTTGCGCCATTCAATATTAAAAAAATTTTGATGTGGTTAAATACGCTTTTTTATTAAATTGAAAAAAACTACATATTTCGCCAACCAAAAAGTTTATAAATAAATATATATCATCTGGCAAAAAGATTTCTTTATAACAACGGTATATGCTTATGGCCTTATTCATAAAAAACAAAATAGATTTAAAGAGCTCTATACAATAACATTACAAAAAAAAAATTTTACTTTTTAAGAATTTTGTTGTAACATTTAACTTAACTTTTTGTGCACCCATCTCTTTTTCTGTTTATTCTCAAATTTTTCTTTTCCTTAATACTCATTTGACTGAGTTTCAATTACACCCAGTAAAAATCATGATGAAAACATTAGAAAGTAAAACCATTCTCTCAATTCGTCGGCCATGATTTTTTTCTGACGTTTGCAAACAATTTAAAATCATATAAAATGTAAAATAAAAAAATGAAATTGTTAACAGTTGTTGTTGTTTGAGATTAAAAATGAGAATGTGTGTGTGAGCTTGAGTTCGAATTTTAAAATTATATTGCTGGCAAACGTCAGACTGTCTCACAATGATTTTACCTTGTAATGTTTTTATCATGGTAAAAGTCAAAATATTTTATAAGAAATTTGTTGACCGTTTTACAACGGCATTTAAAGCTTTTTTTGTTCAAATTGAAAAGATTTCCTTCGCACTTTTCTCTCATGTTTTTTTATCGTAGTTATTATTCTGTTGACATCTAAATTGCCATACATTTTATGTCGTTGGCAATACATTGTTTTCCGGCGTTTCCTCTGTGAACTTTTATAACTACATTCATAAAAATATTACTAATTTTGGTTTCCAATTTTTTCCCATCTTGCTATTGCTGAATATCAAAAAGGAATTAATAAATAATTTACTTACAATTTTAGTGAATGGTTCTTGCAAATAATATTATTTTGTGGTTGCAATTTCTTGATCGCCGGCAGGAACTAATAAACTTTTTTGCCAAGACCAAAGCAGACGGGAAGGAAAAATAGTTGTTCATTAACAATTTGTCCGAAATATCGTTCTTGAAACGCGCTACTGCTCACTAAATTTCATCATCAAAAAAATCAAATTTTTTCACTTAATTGTTATGATTTTCTTCATTGTGGTAAATTTTCACATCAACACAGCAGCTGGCTGTCAAACGGAAACCAAAAAAGATACCAAAACATTCAGGGCGCAATCTTCTTTTCTTTGATTATTGTACTGCTGCTTTGAATATCTCAATTTTGACAATTCTGATCTAAAAGTAATAGGGCTTTCGCACGCGGCGATTTTTAAGGCAACTTTTAGTTGAAAGCAAAAATCGCCTCGTCCGAGCGGCCTTTCAACTAATCGCTTTCAACAAAGTTGGTCGCCAGCCAACTTTGAGCTCATTCAACTTTTTTTCCTTGCAACCCTGTGTTTGTTTACATTCTGTATCAGTGTTGGGAAATGAAATTGTTCATTCAGTACGAAATTTATACAAAAAATGTACTTTTCGGCTATAAATTGTATACACTTTTTAATTCGCTCATATATTTTCTTAGTACATTCCCTTCAAGACCAATGATTTTATGGTATTCATGAGAAAGTTTTATTGTTTATGTACATACGTTTACGTATTTTACACTTTTACAAATTGATTCCACGTGCACACGTACTGAATTTAACGCAAATATGTACGCACACATTTTCAGGTATACATCTTAACAAAAAGCATATTTAAGTTATTATTAATGGATAAAAGAGACATTTTCCTTTGGATTCAGTACTGAAATTTGACATTTTAATAGCATTTCAAGTGCTTATCAAAACTTTACGACAAGATTTGACCATTTATCTGAATATTATTCAATTTTAATAATTTTTTGTAAAAATACGGTTTATATTTTAAGAAAAGCCGTACAAATCCAAGGTTCAAACTTTGTGCAACATTAAAAAAAAACAACACACTTTCGTAAAAATTTCGAGCTTTTTAATTCGATTTCCTAGATTTATTTTGAGTGTGCGGTTTTTTAGCCCATTAAATTTTAATATAACTAAGTTTTTTAAGATTTCTTTGATGAAGGTGTTGCTAATTTTCTCCATATAAAAAAATCGTCGAACACACTTCGTATGGAAGAAAATGGCTGACATCGTCGACAAAAAAAATTGCCAAGTTCAACGGTAAGTCCCAGCTACTTTAAACTTGCACTTTATTATACTAAAATTGAATGGGCTAAAAACTAAAGAATATTAATAAAGCTCGAAATTTTTACGAAAGTATGTTGGTTTTTGGATATTTCGCAAAGATTTAATCTTGGGTTTATACAGATTTTCTTAAAGAATACATTATATTTTATAAACAGATAATTAAAATTAAAGAATAATAAAATATATAGTAAAATCTTGTCAATATGTGAGTGCCGTAAAGGTATTATATTTAAGAAAATCTCTTCTTATAACTAACGAAAGACTTTGTTTCTATATATAGCTGACTTCGACATTTTGTTTTAATAAAACTTAGTATCGAAAAGTTTCTTTAAAAATTTGCCTAGGCTATATTATACTGGTTCTTTCAAGCCATTTTTCAAAACTTACAAAGGTAAATACGAACAGGCGAACAAAAGAGAATACAAAAAATTTCTTGCTGTGAATCTTCAGAGCTATATATTTTTAGTATTCATTATATTCATTAGTACAATTTTACTAAAAGTACTGCGTAGTAGGAAAGTATATTGTAAATGAAATTGTATCAAACAAGTACAATTGTACCAAAAATGCCAACACTGTTCTGTATACATACTTTGTTTTTCTTTTTTTTTTTATGTATGTTACCGCATAACTTTGGACTACGTCAACCGATTTCGATAATTCTTTTTGCATCGGAAAGGTAGTGTCTCAGAGGTGGTCCCATACTAATCTGGTTAAGATCCGATCAGCGGATCATGAGATATATATATATATATATTTTTTTATATGAGAGTTGAAGTCGGTTTTTTTTTTGCTAAAAATTACTAGTTTTATCTTTCAGCTTCGCTCAAAGCACTTCTACCAACGCTTGGCTTACCCAATTTACGCCAGTTGATAAAATATTGCGATTTAAATTCATTTTCAATAATGTAAATAACGATTCGTGTTGAATCGAAAATCGCCTCGTCTGAATAGGAATGGCAACTTTTTCACTTTCAACTTCATATTCAACTTTTGTTGCCTGTAAAATCGCCTCGTGCGAATGCCCTATTAACAGCAAGGAGCCCTGTTTCGCTGTACTCGAGCGAACAGTGCTAGCAGCAATTGGTGACTGCCCGAATTGATCCCGACGCGCTTTTTGTTGTTTGAGATTTTCTATACGCACTTCTAGTATCTGTTTGAAGTCGGTGCCCATGCTGGCTAATTTAGATTGTAACGCATACACCATGATGTAAGTCAATTCTTGAATCTATTGCGGTCGATCATCAAAAAGACTCTTCTTTTTGGTCACTGCAAAAAAAAGGTAAAGTAATATTTATAATTAAGAACACTTATTCATTTTATACTCACGCATTGTCAATTTTTCCAACTTGGCATATGCACTTGCTATGTTTTTGCCAATATATTTGTGACCATCATAAATTCCTTTCTTTGGCATACGTCAATTGTTGCACCATAGCCTGTAAGAAATGCGTAAACATAATAATGCAAACATCTTCAAATGCACTTCTACTTCTAACTTACTTGTAAGTCTCTAATCTGTTGCTCGTACATAAATTGCGTCTGCGTCAAGGTCTCTATACGATTGCGGCCTTGGTTTACATTGGCCTTATCCGACAACTGGCGTATGATAAGCTGCGCCATTTCCTACTCATTTGACTTTTCTTTGAACTGATTTGCAACATCGGGAGCACGTTGCTGCATTACATCTAGCAGCCTTTTCATTTCATCCAGATGAGCCGCTTGATGTGGCCAACACCCAAAAGGTTTGTTTACAAAGTGCATTCTTGAGTAGTTGAACAAATGCCAGTGGGCAGCCAGCGGGTGAGTTGCTGGCAACAATTTGCAGGCTTGGGTCAGCGTTTGTTGCGACTGCCGGAAAAGTAGCTAAATAATGAAAGTAATTATATGTATAGCGGAGTAGGAGGTTTTCCCTTCACTTTCACTTTCAGCGATTTGCATTGCATTTAATAAGTACACATTCTTTACTTGTAAACAACCAATTTACCATTAAAAATTAAATAATTCCGTAAATCCGCGATTTATTATGCACTTTGTAAACAAACCTTTCAATTTCGCCCCAGCTGTTCGATTCTTTTTCGTATTGAATTCGTCTTTGCTCTCTCATTCTGGTATATTTATATTTTGACGTCATGGCCAGTTGCTCTCAGCTCGGTTGGCGCAATCTTGTATTCTATCATTCTTGCTTGTATTCTATCATTCCACGAGTCAAGGGATGTACATAGCTCAGTGGTTAACGCTTCTGACTTTGAACATCGAATATGCAGATTCGATCCCTGCTGAAGTCTAGAAAAAGAAGTCTGATGAGGAGATGTGGTGATCTCCGAAATAGTGTTATATTTTCTACCGCTTAGACTTTGTTGCTTTTTCAATTTTTCCTAATAAGCAATTGTGGTACAAAGCTCAATAAAAATGTTAAAAATAAAATGTTAACAAGCCACAATAACATTGACAAATACATAGTTTAGGAAGAGCCTGCCTGAAACTATACAAAAAAGCAAATAAGCAAATGGATGTATAGAATTGACAACAACAACCACGCTGTCGAGTTTAAATAGCGGCAAATCAGCTGCACTTGATAGTAGTTGGTTGAATAAGG
>NW_023458568.1:13788324-13801829 GCF_013731165.1 Rhagoletis pomonella | reverse complement strand
AAATAGCGGCAAATCAGCTGCACTTGATAGTAGTTGGTTGAATAAGGCAAATGAATTAGCAACAAGAGTTTACGGGATGTACATAGCTCATTGGTTAACGCTTCTGACTTTGAACATCGAATACGCAGGTTCGATCCCTGCTGAAGTCTAGAAAAAAGAAGTCTGATGAGGAGATGTGGTGATCTCCGAAATAGTGCTATAACTTCTACCGCTTAGAATTTGTTGCTTTTTCAATTTTTCCTAATAAACAATCGTGGTACAAAGCTCAATAAAAATATTAAAAATAAAATGTTAACAAGCTACAATAACATTGACAAATAAAATAAGTTAAGCTTTCGTTAAAGTTACTAAAAACCAAATAGTGAAAGTGAATAACTCTAATGAAAATTATTAACAATTTGTACTGATTTACTTCGTTTTTAAAAAAGTTTGTCGCGCGAATAGCGAGCTGGCGTTTAAATATTTGCATACATACATATACCTAACCAATTACGCATACACGCTGAATATTTTTTTTACATTATTCAATTTTGAACTTTTTACTTTTATTTTATATAGCCCGGACATAATATTTTTATTTTGGGCTGACTCTCCATTTATGAGCATAGTACATTTAATATAAGCGGCGTAAGTCTTTTCGATCATTTGTGTGGGCTGAGCAAACCATTAAAAAAAACTATTCTAATAGCTCAGTTATGCATACTTTGCACTACTTTACAATGCTATGCCATTTTTACGTAGGAATCAAAAACCAATAGACTTCTACATATGTAATGCTGTGCGTTAGGTAACCGCTTACACGCAAAGCTCATTTAACAGATTCCTTATGTGACAAACCTCATGCAACGCCAAGTATTAGAGCTCTTGTTAACAGTCGATTATCCGGTTAACCGATTATTCGAGTAGTCGAGTAGCAACTTTTGCATTGACTGAAAATCGAATAGCAAGTATTCGATCGTTTCATCAACTTCGACTAGTCATGCAACTGATTAATTGTCATTATTCGAATAGTGAAAGTTGTTTAAATAAAATTTTTTTCTCACTTCAAAACAAAAAATTTGCTTCATCCAAAATGAGTTTACGTAAGCGTAGCTGGGAGTGGAACTTCTTTTCTAATTCCGAAGGTGGAAAAGAAGTCAAGTGTTCAATATGTGGACAAAATATGGCCTATAATAATTCGACGTCGTCTTTGGCAACCCATTTGAAGGCCATTCATAAGAGGAACAAGGAGCAGGACCTGGAAATGTATGTTCATGTTAACGAACTAATAAGTGGTAATTTTCCATAGTTTATCCTCCCCAGGACCACAGATGTAGCCAATAGTGAATGCGCCGAACCAAGCCCGGCAAAAAATGTCAAGCGTAGAAGAAAAAACGAAGCTGGCGAAACTATTTCAAACGAGCGCCAAGAGACCATTTCTCGTGCAATAGCACGATTAATTGCAACAAATATGTTACCCATTTCTCTTGTTGTAACCCTGGATTCCATGAGTTTCTAAAGGTGATGGATGCACCTTGAATTTTGCATATTTTGCTATAAGTCACGTATTCATCTCCATCATAATTCATGCACACCATTTTGGGTACTATAAATATTCAAAGCCTATCAACCGCAAAACTTATGAAATATTGAAAGAAAACAACTATTCGAATAGTCGAATCTGTCAAGTAATCGAATGAAAACAACTAGTCGATTATGAACGGTTAGTCGAAAGTGAACGGTTAATCGATTAATGGTATTCGGTTATTTTTTGAAACAACTTTTTCCATTCGATTAACCGATTAATCATCCATGGCACACGACTATGCAGCATTATCCACATCGCCTTAACAGTATTCAGAAGAAGAACTTCGTACTAACTGAATTTCTTTCGCCTATGGGATAGCAGAAGTATGTACACTTTTAAAATGCATGCATGTGCATTATGCATGCCTTTTATCGCATCTCTGTATTTCACTAATGCCATGTAACTAAACGTTGCCATGTAAATATTGCAAGATGTCAACTAAGATGACGGCAATACACACCGTAATGTAATTTGACGGCACCGTAATATTTCTGACGGCAACAGTGACGGTGTATAACTATTTATCAACGTTTTGTGGCAACGTCATATTTGTAGCGGTGTATTAGAAAATTTGTTTACAATTCTTTTGACCAATATAAAAGCATTAAATATACATTTCTATGAATTTTGAATAATAAAGTGGAAAGTGCATGGATGGCCGAAGAGGATGAAGTCCTAATAAACTTTGTGAAAAGCAATGAATGCCTATACAACATAAAAGCGCAAAGTTACGTCCATTTAGCTTTACATAAAAGCGGTACCGCTATTTGCGTTAAGAATGGCGTTCGGTATGATACGGTCGGAATATTACGGCACCACTTTTCGAGGAAACCGAAGCTTAACACCCTGTTTGAGGAAACCAAATAATGTTATTCTTAACAGAAGTGCCTAAAATTGAACAGTTTGGCAATGTTAAACACTGTTTAAGCTAATTTCTCTTATTAGCGCCTGAAACTATACTTATTATTTACTACTGCCGACAGCTTTAACAAATTTATAGCGTTTTTACGTTCTTTAACAAATTACGCTTTGTTAGCCATAACTTGTGTTTTGATCGCCTTTGTATCAAGACCCCTGGACCATCTAGGGAATGAATTCATATTTTAAATTGCATTTTCATCGTGATTAGAACTATGCTGGAAATCTCAAGTATCTAGTTCGTCGGGAAGTTAATTTAAAATCGATGGGAAATTCCCGCAGGATGAGCAAGTTGAATAAAAGCTTGTAAAAATATTCCGACGAATTGACAGCCTCCTTTTTTTTAAGTCGGTTAAAAAGTAATATACCTAATTTAAATTTCGTGTCCCTGTAGCAAATATCTTCGCTAATAATAAGTCAACTACGTAATTAATTGCTTCCAATTAATCTTTATTCAAAACAAAAAAGCAAAGACGACAGTGCGTTTTTTTACAGCGAACAACAGCACCAAAAGCAAAAGTCAAAAGCTAGAGAGTACAAAAAGGAGAGTGAAGAACCATAAGAGTTGCAATTTGAAGGAGTTAGTGGAAACATTCCGCCCATCTCGTCGACAACCTCGACGAAATTAATGTTGTACTCCGCCCACCTTGTAAAATGTTGCATGACTAATTGTAGTCTCCATGCGATTGAGGCCATTCGTTGCTTCAGTGTCAATAGGCAGCAGGGATATCTTAGAAATGGGTCTTTTTAGAATAGTATTCTTGGTCTTTATTGTAACGACTCGAACTACATCATCAGCCCCGGCATGTGTGTCGATTATGCGTCCCATAACCCAGCACCTTGGTGGCAGCCGTTCGTCGCGAACTAAGACAAGCTGGCCAATAGCCACATTCGTTTGCGACATATACCACTTACTACGATTCTGAAGTTGTTGTAAGTAGTCGATAGACCATCTACGCCAGAAGCTCTGATGCATTTGTGTCAATAAATTCCATCGTTTTACTGGAGTTACCTTTTCATCAAGGATACTTGGCTCCGAGATTGCAAGTAAGGGTCTGCCAACTAAAAAATGACCCGTTGTTAGTGCCGAGAAGTCCTGCGGATCATCAGACATTGCAGAAAGTGGCCGAGAGTTTAAGCTTGCCTCTACCTGTTTCAAAATTGTGTACAATTCTTCAAATGTTAATGTGGTGTCATGGGTTACACGCTTGAGCTGGTACTTCATACTCTTCACTCCGGCCTCCCACAAGCCACCAAAGTTAGGCGCGCTAGTAGGTATAAAGTGCCCATTGATACCTATTGTAGATGCATTAGTAGCGGCTGTCTGCAGTTGTGCCTTTAGTGCGCGTGCTTCTTCTGTCATCCATTCGTTAGCTCCGCCAAAGTTGTACCATGGTCGCTATAAATGTCCGAACGGAGCCCACGCATGGACACAAATTGAGTCAGAGCTGCAAGGAAGGATTCGGTTGTCATATCGCTAACAAGCTCGATATGAATGGCTCGTGTAGCAAAGCACACGAATAGTGTTTAGGCCAGCGGCCTAAATTTGCTACACATTTTTCGACCCACTTTAGTGTATAACATAACTTAATTATTATGGTTGCTGTCGAGCTGTTAACTACTCTGTTAAATCTGCAATAATCAAACTTTCTTCAAATAAACAGTTCGACAAGCAACCGTAACTAAAATCAAGAACGGTTTACTTACTTCTTTTGCGAGTATCCGAAGAAGAGGACGTCATCCAGCCACCAAGCTCAGCTTTTGTATTTCAAGGTAATCTGCAATTGAAATATATGTACATATATATATATATATATATATATATACACAAATTACTTAAGTGAATAAACACTATTATTTTTAGTTATACTAATACCAAGATTTTAATTTCTTTTCATTAAATTAATCATCGGTGCGAACGTGCATCCAAATCTTGCTCAAGCGTTGCGCCGATGAATAAATAGAGCTACATAGCCTTTGTAATTCCGATGCCCGCGGCCTTTTGTTGTTCGTATGTTAAACTGGCCTGCGTAATCGACTCCGGGGTGCATAAATGGGTGTGAAGCATTGCAGCGTGGTGCAGGTAAGTCGCCCGTAGATCGTGTAGTGTCGCTTGAGTACATCCATGGAGGGCGCATTGGTGCGCTTGTCTAATTATTAACAAAGTGAAGTGGTTGTCTTTTGGTAGGATAGCAGGATAGCGTTCATAATAAGCAATGGTTGCATTGGTAAGGCGACCACCAACGCGTAAAATTCCATTGCTATCAAGCCATGGGCGGAGTTTCAGCAACTTACTCGTTCTGTGTATCGTCTTCTCTGTGGTGAGCATAGCTATATCCTCCTTAAACGCAACGTTTTGAACGAGTTTTGTCCAAAAAATTAAAGCGGCTTCTCTTTCTCGCCACAAACACAGCGGGTCGGACGCTTGTTTCCTTTTCTGCAGGATCAGTTGACACCACGCAGTGACGACAAGAAGTTTATCCAGACACGAATAATTTTCAAGAATAAACCAGTCTGTTGGTGCGACTTGGGCGACTGCAGTTTGCTTTGACTTGGATTCGGCAAGTGCTGCCGGAAATTTCAACGTTGTTTCCGGCCATTTTTTTTAGGAGTGTGACAACCATTCAGGTCCGTGCCACCACAAACAATGACTTAACAGTTGGATTGGGTTAAGTCCTCTTGAGGCGCAATCGGCTGGATTATCTGTTGATCGAACGTAATTCCAGTCGCTTTCAGCTGTTAAATTTTGAACTTCATGGACCTGATTTGCAACGAAGTCTTTTAGATTACCAGGGTCTGATCTTATCCACCAAACTACTGTAGTGGAGTCTGACCACATATAGGTAGGCACGGAGGCTAATTTCATGGAGCTTTGAACTTTTCTTAGTAGTCGCGCGCTAGTCGTAGCACATAACTCGAGTCTAGGAACTGCTACCTTCTTAAGTGGTGCAACTCGTGTTTTAGACATAAGAAGATGTATACGTACGGAAGCTTTTGTGACCACTTTCAAATATATTATAGCGGCGTAAGCATGTGTAGACGCGTCAGCAAACGTATGCAATTCGTATGACTCATCTTGATCGCCTATGTGAAGCCAGCAAGGAATCCGTGTGGCTGTTATACCTTTAAGCTCGTTTCGGTACTGCACCCATTCTTTTTGTAATGCCTCCGGCAGGATATCGTTGCAGTCTATGCCAGTAAGCTAAAGTTTTTGAATAAATATCTTGCCTCGCACGATGATTGGAGCGAGGAGTCCAAGAGGGTCGAATAACTTAGCGATGTCCGATAAAAACTGTCGTTTTGTAAACCTTTGCACCGAGTAGTCAAGTTTTACTTTATATGTTAGACAATCTTGCTTAGTGACCCATACTAGACCAAGAGTATGGAATTTTCCCTCTAGTTGAAATTCATGTGACGGTTTAACTTCCAGATGGTCCGAATCGATGGTTTTCAGGACTTCGCTGGAATTGGAATTCCACTTACGTAGGGAAAAACCGCCTGCTTGAAGAAGTTTTTGTAATACGACACGACGTCGGCAAGTTTCGACGACACTATCGCCCCCTGTCAAAACATCATCGACGTAAAATTTGTTCAGCAGAATTTGAGTTACTTCTGGAAAATTGTGCTGCTCATCTGCAGCTAACGTTTGTAGAACCTTCATCGCTAAATATGGTGCACAATTCATGCCATATGTTACGGTTTTATGGCGGAAATGAGACAGCTTTTCCTGAGAATCAGAATGCCAAACTATTCGCTTAAGATCTAAATCTTGTTCGTCCACGAGAATCTGGCGGTACATCTTGGCGATGTCGGCTGTTACTGCAATTCGATACCTTCGCCAATTCAGAACCACCGACGTTAAGTCATTCTGCAATTTAGGTCCAGAGAATAAACAATCGTTCAGAGACTTACCGCTACAGCACCTCTTTGATGCATTGAAAACTACACGGAGTTTTGTTGCAGTACTAGATTCCTTCCAGACCCCATGATGAGGGAGGTAGCAGGCCGGAGAAATAGTAATGGCGTTGTCGTTAATGAGTTCCATATGTTGAAGCGACAAGTAGTCGTTCATGAACTCCTCATACATAGAGCCCATGACTGAATCTCGTGACAACCGACGTCGCAAATGTTGGAGTAGCTTAACGGCATCATACTTCGTGGAAGTGAGCTGTGAGATGTCGGCATCTGGTTTCATCGGTAAGCGTACGACATAACGCCCTTCTTTCGTGCGACAAGTTGTACTTTGAAAAAAGTCTTCTACATATTTTTCATCCCGTGTTAAGGTATGTTCACGGATCTCTTCTAGCTCCCAAAAGCGTCTTAGTAATCGATCCGTATACACTTGAGTGTGGTAACATTCTATTATGTTATTTGCAGCGTCAAGTGAGCGGTTACAACTACCTCCGAACACTACCCAACCAAGTTGCGTGTTTTGGGCAACTAAGTTACTAATAGGGCTACGCGTGAGACCGTTTAAAAGCACTGCTGCGTAATCTTGAGCACTAAGTATGATGTCGATCACTTGAGGCACGTTAAATTGTGGATCGGCAAGATCTAAATTCCAAAACTGTGCCAAATCATCCGACGTGACTTTCACTGTAGGCGTAATGTTTTCCACTCGAGGTAAGACTAATGCAACGCATTGCATCTCGAAGCTGGACTTAAGAGAGCGTATTGTGAAGTTAACCATACCATTGGAAGTAGCAATTTTATCACCACTGGAACCATTGATTTGCACTTTTACTTTAGATTTTACCAGATTGAGAATATTCACAGCGGACGCACTTATGAATGTCGCCTCCGATGCTCTATCGAGAAAGCAGCGGAGTATAGCCTTGTGCCCTTGGTGAGAACGCACCTCGACTACAGCGGTTCCTATCAACACATGAGACGCGACCCATGTTGGCTTTGCTTTGTTGCACAATTCGCTGACAAATTAGGTATCGAGTTGTTATTGGGTGGCACAAAGAAGTCATGCAGCATCGTGTGATGTTTCGCATTGCAATTGTTGTATCGACGATCAGATGGGCATGCAGTCTGCTGATGATTACTGCGAAGACAATTTAAGCACAACTTTGCTTGCAGAGTATATTTGTGACGCTCGAGAGGTGTTTTCTTGCGAAAGTTTTCGCGGAACATGGTGAAATGTTTGCCAAAACAGAGAAGACAACGTTCGGAAGATGCGTAATTCCCTGAAACACCATGCGCGGCGTTCGATCTTTTATGAACACTCTTTCTTTTGCGGCTTCGTCTCAGTGACAGTTCTGCTCATGAGGAACTCTTGCAGCTCCTTAAAGGTCGGAATAGTG
Organism: Rhagoletis pomonella; assembly: GCF_013731165.1. NCBI lineage: Eukaryota > Metazoa > Arthropoda > Insecta > Diptera > Tephritidae > Rhagoletis > Rhagoletis pomonella. Next base: position 13,794,035 of record NW_023458568.1, on the reverse strand, counting down.
TCGTTTGATTTAAGGGAAAGCTCCCATGCCTTACGAGTTGTAGGATCCAACTTATTACTAATCGTGAAAACTAGCCAGTCATCCCATAGCTATACCGGACGTCCAAGTTGTTGAAGTGCACGTATAGACGACGTATCACCATCGAGTAGAGCCCTCAGCTTGGGGGCCGACTCACTCTGAGCAGAAGCCAACGTAGTTATAGCAGTAAGATGGGCGTTAATAATCACACGCTTATTTTAGTAGTTTGCTTGAAGCAGCTCCCCTTATTCTAGAACCCGAATTTTCATAATTCGTAATTCGTAGCTACGCTACGAAAAACGAAAAATCCTCATGCTGCAACCCTTTCGGAAACATGTGCAGCATTGCCAGCTATCAGTTGTTTTTCGAAGATAGCCGAATGAAGGAAAACAAAGGGGAAAGAAATTAAAAAAAACACTCATCATGTGCTTGTTTATTGTAAAATTGGTTAATTTTACATATTTTGAGGAAAATTATGGATTCTGATGTATTTGCAATTATAGCAGCAGAGTAAGCGGGCGCTATGGCAATGGATTCACAAAGGTATGCGGAGCTGTCGGGCATAGTAACCATGCGCGCATGTATGTCAGCTTCTGGTTGAATTGTTGAACCACAAGCCAGAACTCCTTCTATGCCTGAAGAACTGGTTCCCAATCCAGTTAATGCAATAACAGCGTCTTCCAAGCCATTGAAAACATGCACTTCGGGCGCGCTTAGGGATTATAACCCTTATTAAGTAGAATTCTCCTTTCTGTGTTGCGGAGAAGAGGGGCTTCCGCATGTCAAAGGTATACAACATTTCTTGTGCATATCACTCCGGCTACGCCGTCGAAATTTGCAAAAAAGGGCATAGTGCAAACCGAGTTATTAATAAGCTAGTGGTAGGAAATTTGAAACATTTATCTTAAATAAAATGTGAGTCCTTTGATTACACGTGTATGTTAAAGTTTTTGGATTCGGGTTATGCGTTTGGACACAACAACCGAATTTCGGTGTACACATAACTAAACCCAAGTTTCTCGATAAGGGGCAACGAAGATTCTTTTTTGCTCGTTTATATAAAGCAGTGGATAAAAATATACGTATATACGAACACCACCAATATTTCTTGCAAACACACATCGACTTACATCTTTTATTTCGCCCCCGACACAGAATTGTTTTCGTACAAAATTACGCAAAAAAGCTTACTCGTTCGTTTTTAGGCATGCAATTGTTACGAATTTCGAAAGTTCGAAAATACGATTCGGATTGCAGTATACTATTTCAAAGATTCGTAGCAAAATCCGAATACGAAAGAGTTGCAGAATAGGGGTGTAAAATTACCATCGGGGTAGTGGTAATATTATCTTAAGCGTTTTGTGCCTCTCCTGTTAGGCTGTCTTTCAAATATTGAAGACGTTGCGTATTAGTAAAAGTGATATTTTTTGTGACGATAGAATTGAAAAGATCCTTAAATGGAAACCAGTGATGAAAATCGCCATCAAATGGAGGAATTTTTATACGGGGTAATGACTGAGAAGCATGATTTCCTTGGCACTGTGACGACGATGACTCAGCAGGCGTGGCTGAGCTATTTAGAAGATCCTGAATCTCGCCCTTTGTTTCTTCGTATGTACATTCCACCGTTTCATAATCCTCTATAGAAATAGATTCTACCGCTTTTTCTTCCTCACTGCTTTTACTAGACACCTGATTGTAAAGGTCCAGGAACTTATTCCAATATTGATCAAGCAGAGTTTTACGAGTCTGGAAGAACCCTGATGTTTGCTTGCTTTTCGCTGTTTTGCGGGTGTTTGTGCTGAAGTTAAGGATCGCTATCTTAACCGACATAAGCTGCCTATATTTCTGCTCCATTATAGTACTACGCAATAAGTACACTTTTTAACCTTTTATACAACCTCGTGTTGATTGCCAGGTTATGTTACTCAGGGTGATGGAGTCTATTGCGCCCTTTTACCGCTGCTGATATTAAAGTATATTTTGTTCTTCGTTCCCGGCAAGGGAAGCCACAAATGTAGCAAATATCTTCACTAATAATAAGTCAACTACGTAACTAATTGCTTCCAATTAATCTTTATTCAAACCCAAAAAGCAAAAACGACAGTGCGTTTTTTTACAGCGAACAACAGCACCAAAAGCAAAAGTCAAAAGTTAGAGAGTACAAAAAGGAGAGTGAAGAACCATCAGAGTTGCAATTTGAAGGAGTTAGTGGAAACAGTCCCTAATAAGCAGTGATTGGCGCCCTAATTACCCTTCGAATTACGTAATTCGCCATACAAAATTTTGAGTGCGAATTGCCTCACTTGTACTTTAGTACTACAGAATGCAAGTATCAAGTCGCTCAGAATTACCGTTGATTATTGAGAATTTTTCTTGTGGAGGTTGTTCAGCATTTTCTTCCATATAAAAACAAAATTATTTTTGTAACTCTTGGCGACTTGAAAGTTGCACTTTGTTGTATTAAAATAAAAAATATTTAATATTTCAATATTAAAATATTTAATGACTTTTATTATGAAATATTTTGATACTTATTATTCCATTCTAATTCTATTCACATTTCAATTAATTTCACTTCATATTTAATTTGCACATATAAATTACATAACTCAATTCAGTAAAATTCAGTAAAAAACTTATGAAAATATGACACTAGAAAGCGAAGAAAAAGTAAGACAAATGTAGTGTAACTGAAAGTCGACCATGCTTAACGTTTATAATTATTTAATTTATTCATAACAACAAGGGTTTCATATTTCAGTTGTTTGAGTATTTTGAATATAGAACTCACGCATTGTCAGGCACACGTGCCAAACCGTCAAACAAACTAACTTTAAGCTTCAATTTATTTATAATATTATTTATGCTTATGCAGCAATTATTTCCCATAAATACCCCAATATGTTAGGCTAAGAATTCAATTGTAAAAGAACCTACAAAACGACATTGAGTTGCTCAGTAAAATAAATTCAATACAATTAAAACATAAATGAATTGTTTCATTCGATACACAAATTCTTAAATACGTTGGTAATTATTATTCAGTCCTACATCTTTTTCATATTTTTTAATTCGTTCCTCGCTTTTTAATTTCATCTTTTCAATTTGCAGTCTTTCATCTTGTTGCATTTGCAATTCAATCATTCTTATTTTTAATTGGTTTTGCAGCTCAACTTTTTTAATTCAACTAAATTTTTCTCTCTGTCCTTTTCTAAATTTAGCTTTTCAACTTCTGCCTCTTATTTCTGTTTTGGATATCAACCAAATTAGCAAACGGATTTGTAGAAGTTTGCTTTGCTTGTTTTAGTTTCTTCCGCTTTTGACTGAAATCAAGAGCGCTTTGCGATGTTGAAGGAGAAGGGCTAGTATGAGATTTTTCTGGTATAGGCGTACTAGGACGAGTTCTCCCTGGGCTTTCTACGTGGCAGTCTTCTAAAAACTCTAAATCAATGTATTCACTGCTATCACTAGTGGCTAGCGCATTTACGTCACTAGTACTTTCGTAAATGACATCAGGGCAAAAACTTTTTCGCTGCCCAAAAATGTCTGCGAGCATTGTTGAGCGAATTGGGAACTCAATTTATTGATGTGTGACGACACACTAGATCCCTCGCCACTGGCCAGCAGCCCAGAACCGGTACTCGATTTCCATTCGGCCGCAGAAACATAGCACCGCTTAAGGTATTTTATCTTGCATTTAAAGGAAACCAATTCTATTCCTCGAAGCGTCGGGATATTTTCTCTAATTTTCCTGTAGAAGTTCTCCGCGATCGGTTTCTGTAAAATTGAAACAAATATTAGTAAATGTTATTATTACATTTAATACAGCATTTGCCTCAAACGACTCAGGCCGTTCTTTGACCGCATCGGAAACCGCTTGGAGGAATGTGAGTACTTCAGGATCGGTCCATCGATGCGAAGGATTTATCCTGTTGTTGTTGTTGTTGTAGCGGCTGCAACAACCCCTCCCAGATCGGTTAATATCTCAGTCGTTGTCGTCAAGCTCCACTAACGGAAACCCTCAGAAGCGTGCAGCCTCAATGGGGTCGGTCCACAAGGACAAAGGCGTTAGGGTTCTCGGGTTTTCCGGGCGTACGAAGAGATGTTTCGAGTCACGGGGTGTCTCTCCGCATGCCGGACACTCATTTGGTACATCTGCGTCTAATCTTCTCAGGTATGAGTTTAACATGCTGCAGTAGCCAGAGCGAAGTTGGGTTATTGTGGTTGTAGTCTTCCGAGGCAGATTAAGCTCCGTCTCGTCAATGTCCGAAGCCCGTACGCCTAGAACGGCATTCACAGGTCTGAAGGTTGTTTAATGAACCTCTGGACTTCGTCCGTCAGTTCGCAGAGGTGCCTCCTGACGTGCCTGGCCGAAGGCTCTTCTGCAAGCAGTTGTCTATTTGGGTGACCACGTCTATGGCTCCCAATTAGAAACTGCTTGCAGAGCATTGTGTTATGCTCATTTATTGGGAGCATATTCGCCTCGTCGTGCAGGTGGTGTTCTGGTGACATCAGAAGGCATCCAGTTGCTGTCCGTAGTGCGGTGTTTTGGGTAGTCCGCAACTCCATCCACTGCGTCCTACTAGTCCCCGGCGACCACACTGGTGCTGCGTAATTTAAAACCGGCCGGCCTATTGTCTTGCATGTTGCCAGCAACGTTTCTTTGTCTTTGCCCCAAGTATTGCCGGCTAACGACTTAAGGACCTTGTTGCGGCTCTGTACTTTGTTTACAATAGCGGTTGCGTGCGCAGAGAAGGAGAGCAGACTGTCGAAGTTTATTCCGAGTATTTTAAAGTTATTTACCGGCGGAATTTATGTATCTTCGACGTGAATTCCCAGCAGTAGCCTGACCTCCTTCTTCCGTGGGGAACGAGGTCGCAGAGGATTTTGTAGGGGAGAGGGTTAGGCTCCTTGCAGTGAAGAAGCGAGAAAGCTCGTAGAGATACCCGTTTACTTTCGAACACAAGTCATCAATTCCATTCCCAGATGCCATGATCGAGCAATCGTCGGCGTAAGGGACAATCGAGTCTCCCTCTGGTGGTTGAGGGAGCTTTGAAATGTAAAATTTAAACATTAGTGGGAATGGACACCACCCTGTGGAAACCCCTGTTTTATTTTTCTGAGTTTGCTCGATTTGTCTCTAAACATTACCGACGAGTGTCGACCACTCAGATAATTCGCTGGCCACCGTTTGAGCCTCTGTGGGAGAGAGGAGGGCTCTATGTCTTCTAGTAGCGTGGAATAGCTGACGGTGTCAAACGCCTTTGACAGGTCCAACGCTACTGGAATAGTTCTCTCACGGGGACGTTTGTGGTTAAGGCCACGTGTTATCTGCGCGTTTATGGCGTTGAGTGCTGTTGTATCGCGCACTTTACGGAAATCATGCTGATGCTTCGCTGGGGTCAGGTGGTTCGTGAAATACGGAGCAGCAAGGCCTCTAGTGTCTTCGCTACCGTGGAAAGGAGTGGTATCTGGCGATAAGCTTCTCCTTTGTTGGCTGGTTTCCCCGGTTTGAGCAGTGGAACTACTCTCCCCATATTCCAGATGTCTGGGATGATGAGAGTGTCCATTGACATATTGAGGACCACCGTTAGGTCATATATGTAATACTTCTATATTGATAGTAAGCTAACATCTCAATGGGTAAGCATTCCGAAATCAAAGCGAGACAGTCTAGTACTGTTTTTGTC
>NW_023458568.1:13784249-13788224 GCF_013731165.1 Rhagoletis pomonella | reverse complement strand
CTGCGAAATTTCTGAATATCTTAAAGCTAGAAATTGTGTATTCCTTTCCAAATATCTATATGAAAAATTAACGTTCCCCAAATCCACTCGACTAAAGGACTTGACTGCTCCTACCTACAATTATCTCAGCTCTGCACGGCTATTCTTTATAAAAGATATCTTATTGTGCTAATGATTTTATTAATAAATAAAATGAAATGAAAATGAAATGAAACGCAAATCCAGTAATAATTTGCAAGTTTCATGAATAGCTGATAAATTGGTAGTTTATTCGCAGCATATTCCTAATAAAAAAAAACATATTTTGTTTTTAAATAAGTTTATTTTGTGAAATCCAACAATAAAAACCCACAAACAGTTTCCTTATTAGTTTATATTTCATCCAGCAAACCCATCATTTTGACATAGAGAAAGACCGCGGCGAAAATCTAAATTCGCCAGTAATTTAGGGTTTACACCGGACAATATTGTCAAGATAATTATGTCAAAATGATGTGTTTGTTGTAATATGAATTCGCCGTGTTTACAACAAACACATCATTTTGACATAATTGTCTTTACAATATTGTCTGGTGTAAACCCTAAGTAACACCACTGTTACATGCAGCGTTGCCAGGTTAACGCTTTTAACGTCATTTGGACGTTTTTGTATCCTGTTGACGTTTGGACGTTTTTTATGTAAAAAATTAGGTTTTTTAACTTCCCAATAATTTTTCTCTGTTACTAATTAATCTTTACAAGCTTTTTGTTTTGCAGCAACTGCTTCAAAAGATATTTATTCTTTGGACACAGAGGACTTCAATATGATGCATACCAAGCGTACGCGCATTTTTTGGATTCTTGGGCTAAGGAGCCCGTGTTAAAAAGGCTGGTTGTGTAAACACTTGAGGTTACGAGGCTTATTGTAATGTTTGCAATTGCACATTAAAAGCCAAATCAGGAAGAGCTCTTCTCTTGCAACACGCACGCTCGCAAAAGCATCAAAAAGCTGTAGCAGCATTAAAAGTCAGAAAAAAGTAGGCGACTTTTTTAAGACTTCATTGAAAATGTAATGAACGCAGAAAAGGCTGAAACATTGCCATGCTCCTTCTTAGCAGAACGTAATTTAGCATTTTCGACAACCGACCCTCTCACCAAATGTCTACTAGAAAAAAAATTAAAAATCAACACGATTATTTAGCCGCTTTAAACTTGAACATTATTGCCCTGAAATTTGATGGGCTATCAAACTGCATACTCAAAAAAATTCTAAAAAATCTTAATAAGTTGAAAACCTAGCTGAAAATTGCAGATTTTTTATAGTTTTTGCACAAAGTTTGAAATGTGGATTTATATTTTGTTTGTTATATAATGAGCTTGGCTTTTAAATAAAAATAAAATAATAAACATTAAATAAACAAAAGAGAAACAGCCAAAATCGATCAAAATAGTGATGACTTAATCAGCTGTATGTATAAAATGTATGTATAAAATGATTTTTATATCGTCGGCTTAGAGTGTAAACCTGCTAAATCCGTTTTTAGCAAAATTGACCTTTTTATGCAGTTCGAAGGAGAAGGCGATTCCGCAGTTGGCAACCAAAAAAATACGTCAATATAAAAATATAATTGTCAAAAATTGTTTGATGAGTAAAGCTGCTAAGTACAATCAGTTCAAATTCAACTGCTAAATCCAACATATTGTGCTTCTGTCGCTCGATTATTGTTCTATCTTAGAGTATTACTTTATTTGTTTAAGCCAAGGTAATAGCCAGCGAATAAGCTTTAATTTTTTATATCTCAAGGAAATTATTGTTACTTGTGGAACGAAACAGAAGGAAGATTAAATGCAGAAGAGTTTTCCAGCGTGTGGGTAGATTTGATAGAAAAAAATGTAGTACCAAATAATAGTTCCGGGGAGCAAATTACAGTAATTTTTTATAGCGACGAATGAAAATATCAAAACCGAAACAGCACTATGGCTAATGCTTTGTTATCCACAGCTATAAATAGCAATATCATTATTGAGCAAAAGTTTCTTGAAGTAGGCCATACCCAAATGGAAGCTGATTGTATCCATACCACTATCGAACGAGCACTTAAGAAAAGAGATATCCATGTTCCTGCAGAATACATTGAAGTATGTAGATCAGCTAGAAAAAATCCAAAACTATATGACGTAACTTATCTTAGTTACACGTTCTTTAACAGCTTTAACACAGTTCTATTCTTTAATAGCATTCGTCCCGGTCGCGGCAAAGATGCTGCTAAAGTAACTGATATACGAGCCCTACGGTATACACCAAGTGGCGACATAGATTTCAAACTAAGATTCTCCAACAAATGGGAAGTAATACCGCAAAGAAAATCCCCAGTAGCTGTTACCTTGCCGTTTTCTCACCTTCCGAATTTATACGAGAGTAGGCGTACGATTGCTCGCAGAAAGTATGAGATCCCCAGTATTTCAAACGATTACTTCCTGAAGATTACCACGCCTACTATAACAATTTACCTCATGATTGAATAATATGTACCATACTTTCTGATATTATTGAGTTCCTACTTAAATTATCTTATATGTGGTCTTTGTACTATTAATTTAGGAGAGGAATACTTCACGTATAGTTACTAATATATGTTTTATAAACTGCCTATTTTTGTTGCAATAAACGGAAGAATAAATCTGTTGTACTTTTTTTTTATATATATCATTGTTTTTATCTATGGAATACTATTTTAATTAACATTTAAATTGAGCTCGTAATCACAAAAAATAAAATAGAAGCAATTTTATGCATCCAAAAAACCTGCTAAATCCACTTCGATTTTGAAAATACAAAAACTAAAACCTGCTAAGTTAGAAATTCGCCAATAAAAACATAAAAACGTAATTTTTCTCATTCGTTCTGGATTAGGGCCATAGAACGTCGCGCGATTAACAAACTATATGTAGGATTTGCCCCTTAGACTAAGAGTTAAAGATATATTTAGTTTTTTTCCTCTACAGTAAAATATGTTTTTTGGTCGTTAGCAGGTTTACACTCGTAAGTCGACGATATGTATTAACGATCTCAAACCAGTTTACAATGAATTTTAAATGTGCTCTGTCAAAATGACATTTTAATATACCTTACGTACACATGCACCTTTGTATACAATAAAAGTTTAATAAGAACAATTTTTTGTACATTCATTTGAATAAGACGTTTTTGGGTAGGAAATGACGTTTTTCAGACCAAGGACGTTTTCTCATTCTGAAGACCTGGCAACACTGGTTACATGCGTGATCTGTCCGGTGAGAGCATGTGGTGCACAGGCATGGTGGCGAACCCGGTCTAGCTCGTCGGATGAGGGCGGGGGGTCTTTACCACCTGCCTTACCTACACCCACATCAACAAAAACAATTTTGATCATGCCTGCTTGCCTTAAAGAAGTGGAAGGAGTCAAGCTAAGAAGCGAAAAGAAGAAAACGTATCAAGTCAAAAGTCCCGTCCAGTCAGTTGGAGTCGTCCCTCCCCTTCTACGCGAAACCTACGCGTAGCCATGGTCGTTGCTGCGACTCCGGCTACCTAGCAACGGCCCCTAATACTGACAAACTCCGTCTGTCCACTAGTCCATACGTCAGCTAGCAGTCTAGTGTATAGTCAACACCCACAGGTCCCCTCTTCAGCCTAAGTGAAACACCCACACCAACTTTAAATGTTTAGCACTCCATCGTACTGCTTTTATTTCATCAAACCCTTAAACAAACATAACTCATTATTATTTTATCTCTCTTTTCTTCCTTTTATTGTACAACAATCTTAAATCCATAATTCAGGGAGTTGCTTACTCTAACCTTATTACTATGTGCTTTATCAAACAACCTAAAAAAAGCAAACAAATCAACCTATTTTCAAATTCTGGATATTAACAGGCATATATGGAGAAATTCATTGATTCATTTCTAGGGACACGATATCGAACCGAAAGTATCGATATGGTACTCATTTAAAGT
>NW_023458568.1:13774660-13784149 GCF_013731165.1 Rhagoletis pomonella | reverse complement strand
GCAAAAGAAGTAAGTAAACCGTTCTTGATTTTAGTTACGGTTGCTTGCCGAACTGTTTATTTGACGAAAGTTTGATTATTGCAGATTTAACAGAGTAGTTAACAGCTCGACTGCAACCATAATAATTAAGTTATGTTATACATTAGGGTGGGTCGAAAAATGTGTAGCAAATTTAGGCCGCTGGCCTAAACATGCCGGCCCCCCTTGCGACACGCAATGTTTTCCAGCCCGTCCAACCACCATGCTCCGTTTATCTACTTATGTAACTAACTAATCGTCATCCTCTGGTTCTGGTCTCCGACGACGGTACCTATATGTCGATCAAAAACAAGAAAAGTTCAAGAAATAAACGTGGTTTAAAATTTCACTCGCACTTTTTTATTCATTCATGGAATTCATTGTGTGTTAATATGTTTTGAGTAAGTATTTACAAGGAAAAAATCAATAATTGGTAAGAACAAATTATGGTTAACAGGCGCCAGAGAGCACCCATCCGAAGATGGTATTCTGTGCTAAGAGCGGGCCCATAGTCCCCGCTGGAAGAATGCCTAGTATAATTTAGGCGAAGACGTCGGCACCGAGTACTAGGCGAACTGGCGCAGCAATATGGAAGCCCGGATCGGCAAGTTTTAGGTTAGAGTAGGATCCGGCGATTGTAGCGTCGAGATTAGATACCGGCGTTCGTCTCTCAAAGTTTTTAATGGCGACCGCATGCGTCGTTACTATTGCCGATTGACCGTGTTTGCCTCGCAGTTTAAGGAAGTAGCCTCGTTGGTTGGTGACTTCGGTTACACCCAAGCGGAGTTCCTGCGCAAGGTCCAACGCAATCAAAGAGGTCATAGCGCACGGGTCGATAAGTGCGCGGATCAAGTAGAGGCGCCCTCCTGCCTCGATCTTCACTACCGCGGTTGGTGCCACTGGCGTCAAGCATTGAAGCGCGTATGTTGCTCTTTGTGGATTCGTTGCTAGCCCACTTCGGAAACCGCTTCTCATTGGGCGGTGGAATGCACTCGATTCCACTCTCCCATGTTGGCGCGGACGGTTTCGCCGACGTCGTGGTTGTGTTCGCTGTCAAGTGAGAAGAGGTCGGTATTCTGCAATTTCCCAACCCTGTCGTTGGAGCTCGTGTTGTAGTAGCGGTCGGAAACGCAGAGGTTCCGATCCGCTTGCGTTATCCGGATGGAAAGCATACGTTTCCATTCCGGCCGAAGTATCTGGGCGGAAAGCATCGGTTTCCGCTCCAGTTTGCACTACCTCCTCCTCCTCGACTTCTGAGACTTCGATAGATATTACATCGCTGTCGTTGTTGTTATCGCTGTCGTCATCATCGTTGGCAGCGCTCCGGGAGGGGGCGACGAGTCGTGCGCTTTTCGGCTGCGTCGTCGATATGTAGTAGTGTGTGGTGAGACTCCTGGCAGCGTCGACATCTACCCTCATTTGTACAGTGGGCGGCTCGATGGGTCCCGGCTAGGCAGTTTGAGCAATACCGATGCAATAAGACATCGCGTAAACGGTCTTCGGGTGCCTTAGCCCGAAATACAGGACAAAGCCTGATTGGGTGCTTATTGCCGCAGAACCTGCACGTTAGGGAGTATCTTACCGCCTCTGTACGTTTGCGCATTGCCGAGTAACGGGTCATTTTTTCTGCAAATAATGTTATTCCGATCAGGTTAGGAATATGGCGGAAGACAAGAACATTTTGAATTGACGAGCAATATAAATGGGTATTAAGTACGTTTTCAATCTCAAAACTTCTAATATTTTATCATTCTTGCATAGTTTTGATCTTGCTGACATAAACATTCGATAGTGTTATGACCCCTTAATGATTGACGAGTGAACTGATCTTGTGCAGCTCGCTTTACGTTTGGATCATAAGTGTCGACAGGGTTGCATGGCCGAATTGTTGGTTGCTTACCTAAGGGTTAATATTGCCAGAAGATTCACCTATTACAGCATGCAATTTACGGTATTTTTGGAAATAAATTTTTTATGCTCAAAAAAGAATTAGACTAGTAATGTTAACTTACAGGCCAGCGATAATGTAATGTGAGGAGTTTATTCGATTTATTTAAGTATAATTTTCGGATTACATGCAATTTTCTGAACCAGTTTTAGCGAAAGTTTGCGCAAACTTGATCGATAAAAATTCCTAGTGTGCTACGGCATAAAGCTGGAGAGAAGGTAACCGTGCTTCTTGTGGGACGCATGTGGATTTTTTTGTGCGCTACGTTTCCTATTTCCGTGAATGGCCATTGCCATTCACAAACCACGAGGAACCTAAGCAGTATCGGTAGTGTAAGTTGCGGTGATTATAAAAAGACCTCTTCAAATTATAAGGTGGTGGTTAATCGATTGGGTGGGCTTTAGATTGCTAACCCCGGAGTACAGCATTAAGGAAAATATGGGAGGTAGAGGGGGGTCTAACAGTTCCCTGTATGAAGTTTCAAAGCGCGCAACCTTATACTTTTTAAGGAATTTGTTATTAAAGTTTGTAATTTTAACCAACTTGTATGGCACTATTTTACAATATATAATGCACTTTCCACTAAATTTACAGGTTATTTACATTCAATATATGCGCAGTTAGAGTGTGCACGTTCAAACAAATAAATACTTTTAGTATATTACAGCTTTTTTGTCAAAAATTGATTGTTTAATTTTATGAGAGTACATGCAGAATATGTGCAAATGGCAGCAGGACTGTGTTGCCATATCTAAAAAAAGCCAAGAGACGAAAGCAAGACCAAAGAAAATACGATTAAAAGGAAAATACGATAAGGTTCTTTTGTTCAGATAAAAATAAATAGTAGGGGGCTTGGGGTCATATTCCCCTCTTCCGGCAACACAGAAAGGAGAATTCTACGTAGCGAGGGTTATAATCCCTAAGTGCGGTCGAAGTCCGCCTACGCAGAAAGGTGCAGTTGGCTTTCCTTTATGGCCAAAAAAAATAGACATCGCTGGGGCGCCAGCCCCAGGTTTACCACACAGAAAGGGAATTCTAGTTACCTCATCCTTTCCCAAGGTTACATCACTGGGGCGGTAGCCCCAGTTAGGTCACACAGAAAGGAGAACTCTACGTAGTAAGGGTTATAATCCCTAAGCGCGGCCAAAGGCCGCCTACGCAGAAAGGTGTTCTATGCAAAAGGTGTTCGGCCCCTTTTCTTTGGCAACATAGAAAGGAGAATTCTACGTTGTGAGGTTATAATCCTTAGCGCGGCCGAAGGCCGCCTACGCAGAAAGGTGTTCAGCCCCAGATCCCCCTACTATTTATTTTAATCTGGACAAAATAACCTTATCGTATTTTCCTTTTAATCGTATTTTCTTTTGGTCTTGCTTTCCATTCTTGGTTTTTTTTAGATATGGCAACACAGTCCTGCTGCCATTTGCACATATTCTGCATGTACTCTCATAAAATTAAACAACAATCAATTTTTGATAAAAAAGCTGTTATATACTTAAAGTATTTATTTGTTTGAACGTGCACACTCTAACTGCACATGTCTTGAGTGTAAATAAAGTGTAAATTTAGTGGAAAGTGCATTATATATTGTGAAATAGTCCCATACAAGTTGGTGAAAATTACAAACTTTAATAACAAATTACTTAAAAACTTTAAGGTTCCGCGCTTTAAAACTTTACATATACCCCCTTTAGAACCCCCTCTACCCCCCCTATTTTCCTTAATTCCGTACTCGGGGGTTACCATTATAAAATTTTCCCAATCGATTCGCTTATATTGGGCGTTGGACCGAAAAATTCGGGATTAGGAGTCCTTTCCATGCAGGCGTCTTTGGATCCATCAGTCGGTCCCCTAATATACATATGGATGCAAGACATGGATTTCTCTATCGACTGGTGAGCAGTACATTGTTTCGAACTGTTGAAATATTATTTTCATTAATAGTTTTTCATTTTTCCGCATAAATCTGCGCTTATCATCCCCTTTCAATTTTCAATACACTCGCGGTTTTTCACTAACTGCCGTCCCTAAATTGGAGCGCTAAGCGTTGCGTTATCCATTGTCGACGAGGGTCAGCGCGCGCTATCCCCAAATCAACGCGTCGTAATTTTTGACGTTTTCTCAGATCCTCTCGTTTTTATTCTCGTTTCCTCTTTCACTTTTTTGTCCTTTCTCTTTCTTTCCGCCTTCCGCATCCAACTTCAACACGTAACGCCCTGTCAAAAATGAAAATTCCATTTGCTCGGCGTTAGCGCCGCGTTATTGTGGGATACTTCATACAAATTGTATGGGCATGAGGATTTTTGACAGTTGTTTGGCGCTTGACGCGCCAATTTAGGGATAGCAGTAACACACTCTTCTTTATTACTTGAACGGGCAACTTGTTTTCAATTCTTTCCTTTCAATTGAGTTTCAATTTTGCTTTCAATTTTGTGAAAATAAAAAATAATAAGCTACCGCAAGCTAAAATGTTAATCTACAATGGAACTAAAAATGGAAAATGGTCTTCAGAAGCTAGTTAGTTACATTGTTTTCTTGAAGACGACATTTTGACAATGAAATTGCTTCTCAAATTGAATGCCGCCTACGTAATGGATTTAAATTTTGTTGCTTTTTGACAAGCGATGTGTGTGAGGAAATTGACCGGCAAAACTGATTCTGTGTCGTCAGCGTTATTTGCAACAACGCGCATAAAAGTAGTAAAAAGAATAAATTTATTCAACCCTATTAAAGAAATTTTCTCGCAAACCATAAACTGCACTGCATACCCTAAATAAAGCAGAACGTGATTACCACAAATTGCACCACTACCCTATAGAAATCGATTCTATGGTTATCAAAAGTGCAAACAGCTAACAGGCTAACCTAATATTCGCGGCTTGCGTTTTGGTACGCATGCCGTCGAATTTGTTTTTTTGCGTCACCCGAAATTGACTTGCATGCGTTTGCATTTGATTTCATTGAGCGAAACGTCAAATCAAAATGTCACGCAGAACAAAAATTGGAAATTGAGTTAGCTTCATACGCACGCCGTCCAATTTCGGTTGATCTCATACAAGTTGCATGTGCATGAGAAATTTTTGACAATAAATTGGCGGCGTGCGTGAATATTAGGCTAGCCTGTAAACACAAATAAACAAAAGATGTGCATTAGTTTGTTTATGACGAAAAAGTGATATGGAAAAGTGATAAGTGCAATGTTTAAAACACATAAAAATGTGAAGTGATGGACATGGTACAAAAAATAAATATTTGTATCATGTTTGAAATAGGAAATGGTCCATGATTGGAAACCTCAGTGTGTGTGTGTAAGAGGTAATAATATATAATTCTGCTATGTGGTCATGCAATAGGTTTCCAGAAAAAAAAACGTCGCATAACTAAATATGTTGGGTGTAATGTCCATTAAAGTGTATAGGTGCGGTTAAACGGCTAATGTTAAGCAAATTGTATGCAATAAGTGTCTACCCAGTCTCCGTTTTGTATCGCAGAAAGTTGCCGACCTTGTTTTCATTTTTGTGGCAACTTTTAGTTGAATGCCACAGTTGCCCCGGCGTAAAACGGTCTGTCAACTAATGCCTTCCAACAATCCCAAGTCCCCCCAATTAACTTTAGCAGAACAGTGTATAAATACGTGCATATACATAAATCAACCTCGTGTGAAAATTCGCAAAATTAAAAGAGGCGTTTCCACAAAAATGTTACAAAATCTGCTGTACTCGCTGGTATCGTTTTAAACCTAGTTGTCTGTTAATTAAAAAAAAATAAAAACATATATCTCTCAAAGATGGATAAAATGGATGAAGATGAATCAAATAAATTTAGTTTACTGGCTATTGTATTGGACACTAATCCATCCCAACGAATGGTGTGACAAAAACCTGGTTGAACATGCCCACATAGCAGTACCATAAGGGTCAGTTTAGATCCGGAACATCAGGACATGAGCGCTTGTTTCTGGAGCTTCGAATTTCTAAATTGGTGATGCATGCGCATATACATAACTGATATACCTAAACAATATTATTATAATTTATTGACGTGAGAGTATAGACGTGTTAGGGTGCATGAAATGATTACGGATCAGGACTGCAAAATCATCAATTAGATCTTGTTTCTTTACAAGATGTCGGCTCATTGGTTTCTGTAGTGTTGCCTGGTAGTAGAACTAGTTTGACCAGTGGTCTTGTTACCTGTCCCTTTTCGGTCATAAGATCAACTACCCGCACTCGGTTGTCGGAACCCGGGTGTAACTTCACCACTCTACCCAGTCTCCACTCGTTAGGCGGCAGGATGTCCTCCATTATGACGGCAAGGTCTCCAAGTTCCATGTTCTTTTGAGAGAGCTTCCATTTAGTTCGCTTTTGCAATTCCGTCAGATATTCTGCCTTCCATCTTCTGCAGAAGTGCTGATGAAATGCCTTTAGCTTCTGCCACCGGTTAACTATCAATGCAGGGTTCTCGTTTACATCGATTTCTGGTGGGGCTAATATGTGTCCACCGATTTAGAAGTGACCTGGAGTGAGGGGCTCCTGGTCAGTTCGCTCATTTGAAGCTGGGCTCAGAGGTCGTGAGTTGAGACACGCTTCAATTCTACATAAGAGCGTACTGAGTTCCTCGAAAGTATATTTGCATCCTGAGGCTGTCTTTTTAAAGTGAGTTTTAAAACTTTTTACTCCTGACTCCCACAGACCCACCATGTGCGGCGCCGCAGGCGGTATAAAATGCCAAGACAGTGCTTGATGGGTAAACTTTGATAGAGCGTTTGTGCGAGCATCAGCTATGAAGGCTTTGAGTTCTGTTTTAAGTGCTCGTGACGCTCCAACAAAGTTTGTCCCGTTGTCTGAATAGACGTTTTTTGGGCACCCTCGTCTGGCAACGAATCTGTTAAAAGCTGCTAGAAAGGAAGCTGTACTTAAGTCGCTTGTGGCCTCTAAATGGATGGCTTTGGTAGAAAAGCAAACAAACAGGCAAACATAACCTTTTGAAATACGGCAACCGCGCCCGCGGTAACTTTTTATATCAAAAGGCCCAGTGAAATCCACTCCTGTGTTGGTAAATGGCCGTGAATAGGTTGATCGTTCCTGTGGAAGAATACCCATCAGCTGATTTTGCGAGCGTTTCTTAAAGATCGTGCAGATCTTGCAGTTGTAGATGATAGACCTTATCATAGTTTTGACCTTTGTAATCCAATACTACGTTCGGATGAGACGCAGCATTAGTTGGTTTTCACCGTGGAGTGAGACATCATGGACGAATTGGACAGTCAGACGTGATAACCTGCAATTATACGGAAGGATGATTGGGTAACGTTCGTTGTATGCCAGATCGAGAGATGCGCCAAGACGACCACCTGTTCTCAATACACCGTTCTTGTCGATGAAAGGATTTAAGGGCAATATTTCGCTTTTCGCATCGATCGGTCCTCCAGATTTTAATTTCGCGATTTCCAGTCCGTAGTGTTGCTTCTGAGAGATTGTTATTAAGCGGGTTGTCGTTGCCTTAATTTCATCGGCTGAAATTAAGTAAGATTCCGGCTGAATTGAAGCTTTTGTTTTCGGATGAGTTCTTTGAGAGAATCTTAAGACGTAAGATATTACTCTCAAAGCTCTTGGTAAGCTAGAAAATCGGTCGAGAATATCATTTGTGTTGTCATTCGTTGTTGTTGTATGAACGTTCACCCGTTTCTCCTCAATGTTTGTGGTAAAGTCTGTGTGTTGTGTTGGCCGTTTTTCTTTATCTTCTTGCAGCCAAGAAGGTCCCTGCCACCACAACGAATTGTTGACCAATTCTTTCGCTAGTATGCCTCGGCTCGCCAAGTCTGCGGGATTTGTTGCTGAGTCCACGTGGTGCCAATTCAAGTTTCCCACTTTGTCGATTATCTTGGTAATATGATGGGCTACAAATGTAGACCACGAACATGGGGGTTTGCGGATCCAGGCCAAAACAATAGTGGAATCAGTCCAAAGGTGTATCTGCAAGTGGCCTAAGTCGAGATTATTGATGACCGATTCGATGATTTCTGCCAGTAATACCGCCCCGCAAAGTTCTAATCGAGGTAAGGAAATTGTTTTTACTGGTGCGCAAGTAGACTGCAGCCGCGTATGCCTTTTCGGATGCATCACAAAATCCATGAATTTCGACTTTCTTCGTTGGCGAGAATTCTACCCATCGAGGAATACGTATGTTGTTGATTTCGTTGTAGTTTTTGGTGAAAGTCTGCCATCTGTCTAATGTTGTTCGAGATACATTCTCATCCCGCGAGAATTCTACCCATCGAGGAATACGTATGTTGTTGATTTCGTTGTAGTTTTTTGTGAAAGTCTGCCATCTATCTAATGTTGTTCGAGATACATTCTCATCCCAGTCGGTACCCTCTAACCAGATGTGTTGCATTAGTATCTTCGCAACAACAATTATCGGTGCTAGCCATCCAAGTGGATCAAAAAGTTTGGCGATATCTGAGAGTATCGATCTCTTTGTAAGATTCTCGTGGTTTTCGATAGACTTGGCTATAAAATAGAATTGATCAGAGAGAGCATTCCATCTTATACCAAGCGCTTTCACGCTGCTAGTGTCCTCGAACTCCAGAAAATCTTCACTCAACAGATGTGATTTTTGAATGCCTTGTAGTATTTGGCTGCAGTTCGAAGTCCATTTTCGAAGAGGGAAACCGGCTGATTGTAAGACCGTAATGACTTCGTCTCTAGCTCGTATCGCAGAGTCGATGGTGTGTCCGCCAGCGAGAACATCATCGACATACATGTATTTGCGCAAAATATTCGAGGCTATCGGATAAGAGCTTTCAGAATCAGCAGCTAATTGCAGCAATGTCCTTATTATATAAGGAGCACAGTTCACGCCGAAAGTCACAGTCTTTAGTTCATAAAGGCTGATGGGATCGTTCGGGCAAGGTTGGAAAACTATCCGTTGATATTTGGTCTGATTGGAATCTAACAGAATTTGTCTATACATCTTCTCAATATCGCTATTGAAGACGTATTTGAAAAGTCTCCAGCGAAGAATTAATATTGTCTGGTCAGACTGAAGCACGGGTCCTGGCAAAAGAACATCGTTTAGACTGACACCATTCGCTGTTGGAGAAGACGCATTGAAAACTACACGTACCTTTGTTGATGTGCTTTCTGCTTTTATCACAGAATGATGAGGTAGATAATAGTTGTCTACGGAATCTGCTGACTGAATTTACTTTCGACATGTTGCCCATGGATTCATATTCCATGATTACTCTATTATACTCCTTTTGCAACTCAGGATTTTTCTCCAACCGTTTTTCGTTTTTGTAAAACTGGGAAAAGGCTATTTTCAGCGAAGGCCCTAATGTGACTTTAGATGGGAAATCGTCTTTAAATGGAAGAGACACGATGTATCTTCCATCTTGATTCCGCATTGTCGTTCGTTTGTAGAGTTCCTCGCATTGCTTTTCCTCCGCTGTCAGTATCCTGTCTCTCGGGATGTCTTCTAACTCCCAGAAAGTGCTGAGTTGTTTATCCAGTGCCACTTCA
>NW_023458568.1:13774162-13774650 GCF_013731165.1 Rhagoletis pomonella | reverse complement strand
TCTAACTCCCAGAAAGTGCTGAGTTGTTTATCCAGTGCCACTTCATTAAAGAACGATACGCGATTAGTAGTAGGATTGTCTGAGTCTGCCCGACCCGTTAGTATCCAACCGAATACTGTCTCTTGAGCTAATAGCGTACTTAGAAAATTCTTTCGAATACCGCCTAAAATTATTTGGGGATAGATGTCTCCACCTAAAACAAGATCGACTTGCTCGTTTATGAAGAACCTTTTATCCGCCAAGACAAGGTCTGGAAAAGCTTGCTGCGTGAGTGCGCTGATGTGGCACGTTGGCAAATTTCCAGTAAGTCTGGGTAAAACTAACATCATCGCTTCTAACGAAATCAGTGGATCAATGGGTGACCTAAGTTGAACTGAGCATGATTCTTTCACCTGCGCAGAAACCGTATTGTTGATGCCCGAAACTTGGGCATGCATTTTTTTGGTCGGCAGGTTGATTCTGCGTCTGAGCCTTTCCGTAATGAAAGA
>NW_023458568.1:13758686-13774062 GCF_013731165.1 Rhagoletis pomonella | reverse complement strand
GCATTTCTTGGATGGCGGTGATGTCAGCTTTTGTCCTTACGAGGACATCAACCAGCCGGGCAGAGGCACCTTCCCCATTAAGGGTCCGGACATTCCAGGTGCATGCCCTCAAATCGTAGTCCTTTAAACGTTTGCCGTGGTCGTCATCATAAGGGGGGGTCTCATCCGAGGCTTTGCCTTGCTTCTTCACTGGAAGTGGTTTTTACGTGACGGGTCCCAAGCCCAGCGCACAACCCATTGCTGGGACGGGGGTGGTTTCGCAACCAAATACACGTTTATATAGCGAGCCGCTTGCTCCAAGCAGACACCCGCTTGCAGCCGCACCTACTGGTGAACAGACGCTGCAGACTTCAGTGAGCGCTGAAACCGAATAAGTCAGAGTGGCCCCACCGAAGCTCCCTCTCTTTCTGCCGTGACGCAAGGCTCCACTCGGATTGGTTACCGCATCTCGCACATGGGTTGCTCACGTTGCCCAGAGTGCGCGAACGAGGACGCAAGAGTCGGGATTGAGTATAGCTATGCAACTGTAACTGCATACCCAGCGCAATGACTATACCCCATTGCACTCCAATCTATCTTCCAAACCATCAAATTCAATTTTGTGATTTGCGTAAATGCCAACCAGCTGTTTTTGATCAGCTGTTTCCCTGTTGGTAAATTGCTGTTGGCAAAAATTTTTCCAACAGAAAGTAACAGCTTCCCCTCAAAATGAAATGTCACTTTGCTCTCTCAATTTCCCCTACTTTGCAAGTTTTTTGCGTACGCGAACACAAAAACCTGTAATTTTGGTTAAACTTGAATAATTATCAGCTACGCGAACGCACCTTTTAAGTTACTTCTGGAAAATTGTGCTGCTCATCTCCAGCTAACGCGCAAATGAGACAGCTTTTCCTGAGAACCAGAATGCCAAACTATTCGCTGAAGATCTAGATCTCGTTCGTCCACTAGAATCTGGCGGTACATCTTGGCGATGTCGGCTATTACTGCAATTCGATACCATCGCCAATTCAGAACCACCGACTTTAAGTCATTCGGCAATTCAGGTTCAGAGAATAAACAATCGTTCAGAGACTTACCGCTACTGCACCTCATTGATGCATTGAAAACGACACGGAGTTTTGTTGCAGTACTAGATTCCTTCCAGACCCCATGATGAGGGAGGTAGCAGGCCGGAGAAATAGTAATGGCTTTGTCGTTAATGAGTTCCACATGTTGAAGCGACAAGTAGTCGTTCATGAACTCCTTATACATAGAGCCCATGACTGAATCTCGTGACAACCGACGTCGCAAATGTTGGAGTAGCTTAACGGCATCATACTTCGTGGAAGTGAGCTGAGAGATGTCGGCATCTGGTTTCATCGGTAAGCGTACGACATAACGCCCTTCGTTCGTGCGACAAGTTCTACTTTGAAAAAAGTCTTCTACTTTTTTTTCATCCCGTGTTAAGGTATGTTCAACACGGATCTCGTCTAGCTCCCAAAAGCATCTTAGTAATCGATCCATATACACTTGAATGTGGTAACATTATATTATGTTATTTGCAGCGTCAAGTGAGTGGTTACAACTACTTCCGAACACTACCCAACCAAGTTGCGTTTTTTGGGCAACTAAGTTACTAGTAGGGCTACGCGTGAGACCGTTTAAAAGCACTGCTGCGTAATTTTGAGCACTAAGTATGATTACGGTGACCATCCGTCCTTTATTTTAAAGGACAGTCCTTTATTTTAACCCCCTGCCCTTTATAATTTTTGTCAAAATAAAGAACGCCATTTGTCCTTTATTTCTTAAACTGTCCTTTAAATTAGCTTTGGATTTTGCAGAGGCCAATTTTTTAACATAGAATATGAAAAAATAAAAATGTCCTTAATAAAACAGAATGAAAATCTTCGTCAGTTTGCTTCGCACCCCACTTAAGGGTCACGAATCCTTGATAATACTGATAAGCGGAAATTTGTGTAATTGAAAACAAATTTTTACTAATATTTAGACATTTTCCCAGAAAAATTAAAATACTTTGAGTCAAATTTATTGTTGACAAAAGCACAGGGAAAGTTGTGCCCAGGATCGTGTTGCACGCTAAGTTTTCAGATCCACTGAAAAATAACAATAAGCCTCCGCTCAATTATGATAAACGCATTGTGGCAGCAAAGGATGGCGAAGTCCTTGATAAGGATTTGGTTTCATTTTTCGGAATCGGTTAAAATCCGGTTACAGAGCCTTTCGAAAAGAGGAACTTGTACAATTTAATAATATAATTAACTGGCAAATATTTGATCTAAGTTACCATCATACAAGTTGCATGTTCGTATTCTAAAATCATTGGGAAAAATTTTATATAACGTTCGTTAATATGGTCACCGTAAGTATGATGTCGATCACTTGAGGCACGTTAAATTGTGGATCGGCAAGATCTAAATTCCAAAACTGTGTCAAATCATCCGACGTGACTTTCACTGTAGGCGTAATGTTTCCCACTCGAGGTAAGACTAATGCAACGCATTGCATCTCGAAGCTGGACTTAAAAGAGCGTATTGTGCAGTTAACCATACCATTGGAAGTAGCAATTTTATCACCACTGGAACCATTGATTGGAACTTTTACTTTAGATTTTACTAGATTGAGAATATTCACAGCGGACGCACTTATGAATGTCGCCTCAGATCTGCTATCGAGTAAGCAGCGGAGTGCCCTCGGTGAGAACGCACCTCGACTACAGCGGTTCCTATCAACACATGAGACGCCGACCCATGTTGGCTTTGCTTTGCTGCACAATTCGCTGACAAAATAGGTATCGAGTTGTTATTGGGTGGCACAAAGAAGTCATGCAGCATCGTGTGTTGTTTCGCATTGCAATTGTTGCATCGACGATCAGATGGGCATGCAGTCTGCTGATGATTACTGCGAAGACAATTTAAGCACAACTTTGCTTGCAGAGTATATTTGTGATGCTCGAGAGGTATTTCCTTGCGAAAGTTTTCGCAGAACATGATGAAATGTTTGCCATAACAGAGAAGACAACGTCCGGAGGATGCGTAATTCCCTGAAACACCACGCGCGGCGTTGGATCTTTTATGAACACTTTCTTTCTTTTGCGGCTTCGTTTCAGTATAACTTTGTACGATTTCAAGTGACTGTGTTCTGCTCATGAGGAACTCTTGCAGCTCGTTAAATATTGTCGTTTGATTTAGGGAAAGCTCCCATGCCTTACGAGTTGTAGGATCCAATTTATTACTAATCGTGAAAACTTGCCAGTCATCCCATATCTATACCGGACGTCCAAGTTGTTGTAGTGCACGTATAAACGACGTATCACCATCAAGTAGAGCCCTCAGCTCGGAGGCCGACTCACTCTTAGCAAAAGCCTACGTAGTTATAGCGGTAAGATGGGCGTTAATAATTACACGCTTATTTTCGTACTTTGCTTGAAGCAGCTCCCAAGTAACACTAAAATTACCATCGGGGTAGTCATAGTATTATCTAAAGCGTTTTGTGCCTCTCCTGTTAGGCTGTCTTTCAAATATTGAAGACGTTGCGAGTTAGTAAAAGCGGTATTTTTTGTGACGATAGAATTGAAAAGATCCTTAAATGGAATCCAGTGAAGAAAATCGCCATCAAATGGAGAAATTTTTATACGGGGCAATGACTGAGAAGCATGATTTCGTTGGCACTGTGACAACAATGACTCAGCAGGCGCGGCTGAGCTATTTGGAAGATCCTGAATCTCGCCCAATGTTTCTGCGTATGTACATTCCACCGTTTCGTAATCCTCTATAGAAATAGATTATACCGCCTTTTCTTCCTCACTGCTTTCACTAGACTACATTGTAAAGGTCCAGGAACTTATTCCAATATTGATCAAGCAGAATTTTATGAGCCTGGAAGAACCCTGCTGTTTGCGTGCTTTTCGCTGTTTTGCGGGTGTTTGTGCTGAAGTTAAGGATCGCTACCTTAACCGGCATAAGCTGCCTATATTTGTGCTCCATTATAGTCCTACTTAATAAGTATATGAAGTAGATCTAACCAGCGCTGTAGACTTTTTAACCTTTTATACTACCTCGTGTTGATTGCCAGGTTACATTACTCAGGGTGCTCGAGTCTACTGCGCCTTTTTAACGCTGCTGATATTAAAGTATATTTTGTTCTTCGTTCCCGGCAAGGGATGCCAAAAATGTAGCAAATATCTTCGCTAATAACTCTTGGCGACTTGAAAGTTGCACTTTGTTGTATTAAAATAAAAAATATTTAATATTTCAGTAATAAAATATTTTGATACTTATTATTCCATTCTAATTCTGTTTCACATTTCAATTAATTTCACTTCATATTTAATTTGCACATGTAAATCACATAACTCAATTCAGTAAAAAACTTATGAAAAGATGACACAAGAAAGCGAAGAAAAAGTAAGACAAATTTTTAAATACGTTGGTAATTATTATTCAGTCCTACATCTTTTTCATATTTTTTAATTCGTTCTTCGCTTTTTAATTTCATCTTTTCAATTTGCAGTCTTTCATCTTGTTGCATTTGCAATTCAAGTATCCTTATTTTCAATTGGTTCTGCAGCTCAATTTTTTTAATTCAACTAAATTTTTCTCTCTCTCCTTTTCTCAATTTAGCTTTTCAACTTCTGCCTCTTATTTCTGCTTTTGGATATCAATCAAATTAGCAAACGGATTTGTAGAAGTTTGCTTCGCTTGTTTTGGTTTCTTCCGCTTTTGACTGAAATCAAGAGCGCTTTACGATGTTGAAGGAGAAGGGCTAGTATGAGATTTTTCTGGTATAGGAGTACTAGAACGAGTTCTCCCTGGGCTTTCTACGTGGCAGTCTTCTAAAAACTCTAAATCAATGTATTCACTGCTATCACTAATGGCTAGCGCATTTACGTCACTAGTACTTTCGTAAATAACATCAGGGCAAACATTTTTTCGCTGGCCAAAAATGTCAGCGAGCAGATCAAATTGGGGACTCAATTTATTGATGTGTGACGACACACTAGACCCCCCGCCACTAGCCAGCAGCACAGAACCAGTACTGGATTTCCATTCGGCCGCAGAAACATAGCACCGCTTAAGGTATTTCATCTTGCATTTAATATTCCTGCAGAAGTTCTCCGCGATCGATTTTTGTAAAATTGAAACAAATATTAGTAAACGTTATTATTACATTTAATACTGCAATTGCCCCAAACGACTCAGGCCGTTCTTAGACCGCATCGGAAACCGCTTGGAGGAGTGTGAGTACTTCAGAATCGGTCCATCGATGCGAAGGATTTATCCTGTTGTTGTTGTTGCTACAACAACCCCGCCAAGATCGGTGAATATCTCAGTCGTTGCCGTGAGGCTCCTCTAACGGAAACCGCCATAAGCGTGCAGCCTCAATAAGGTCGGTCCACAGGGACAAAGGCGTTAGGGTTGTCGGGTTTTCCGGGCGTACGATGAGATGTTTCGAGTCATGGAGTGTCTCTCCGCATGCCGGACAACACTCATTTGGCACATCTGCGTCTAATCTTCTAATCAGGTATGAGTTTAACCTGCTGCAGTAGCCAGAGCGAAGTTGGGTTATTGTGGTTCTAGTCTCCCGAGGCAGATTAAGCTCCGTCTCGTCAATGTCCGGTGGCCGTACGCCTAGGTCTGGAGTCTACATAACTCGAGACTGACTCCCTGTGAATTCCGCTCAGGGCCTATCGATAAGCTGACGAGTCCTGAGGTTGTTTTATGAACCTCTGGACTTCGTCCGTTAGTTCGTAGAGGTGCCTCCTGACGTGCCTGGCCGAAGGCTCTTTTGCAAGCAGTTGTCTATTTGGGTGACCACGTCTATGGCTTCTAATTAGAAACTGCTTGCAGAGCATTGTGTTATGCTATTTTATTGGGAGCATTTTCGCCTCGTCGTGCAGGTGGTGTTCTGGTGACATAGAAGGCATCCAGTTCCTGTCCGTAGTGCGGTGTTTTGGATAGTCTGCAGCTCCATCCACTGCGTCCTACTAGTCCCCGGCGACCACACTGGTGCTGCGTAATTTAAAACCGGCCGGCCTATTGTCTTGCATGTTGCCAGCAACGTTTCTTTGTCTTTGCCCCAAGTATTGCCGGCTAACGACTTAAGGACCTTGTTGCGGCTCTGTACACTGTTGACAATAGCGGTTGCGTGCGCAGAGAGGGAGAGCAGACTGTCGAAGGTTACTCCGAGTATTTTAAAGTTATTAACCGTCGGAATTTATGTATCTTCGACGTGAATTCCCAGCAGTAGCCTGACCTCCTCCTTCCAGGTGGGGAACGAGGTCGCAGAGGATTTTGTAAGGAAGAGGTTAGGCTCCTTGCAGTGAAGAAGCGCGAAAGCTCGAAGAGATACCCGTTCGAACACAAGTCATCAATTCCATTCCTAGACGCCATGATCGAGCAATCGTCGGCGTAAGGGACAATCGAGTCTCCCTCTGGTGGTTGAGGGAGCTTTGAAATGTAAAATTTAAACATTAGTGGGGAATGGACACCACCCTGTGGAAAGCCGTGTTTTATTTTTCTGAGATTGCTCGATTTGTCTCTAAACATTACCGACGAGTGTCGACCACTCAGATAATTCGCTGGCCACCGTTTGAGCCTCTGTGGGAGAGAGGAGGGCTCTATGTCTTCTAGTAGCGTGGAATAGCTAACGGTGTAAAACGCCTTTGACAGGTCCAACGCTACTGGAATATTTCTCTCACGGGGACGTTTGTGGTTAAGGCCACGTGTTATCTGCGCGTTTATGGTGTTGAGTGCTGTTGTTGTATCGCGGACTTTACGGAAATCATGCTGATGCTTCGCTGGGGTCAGGTGGTTCGTGAAATACGGGAGCGGCAAGGCCTCTAGTGTCTTCGCTTCCGAGGAAAGGAGTGGTATCGGGCGATATGCTTCTCCTTTGTTGGCTGGTTTCCCCGGTTTGAGCAGTGGAACTACTCTCTCCATATTCCAGATGTCTGGGATAATGAGAGTGGCCATTGACATATTGAGGACCTCCGTTAGGTGCGTTACTCCCGCAGGACCAACATTTTTCAGCATCAACATTCATATTCCCATGGCTTTGGGGGCTTTCACCTTCCCGATGGCCACCTGAACTTCACCGCTAGTGAAAGCAAGGGGGGCACAAGTTGTTGGCAGTTTGTGCAGCCTTCTGATCGATTGGCTTTGTCCGCCGGAGGATGCAGTATGAACTGCCGGCTAAAATAGCTCGCGCATCGCTCCGGGTCCGACGAAGCTTGGCCGCCGAAAGAACTTTCGACCCTGTCGTCGTGCTTCGTCGGACTGGACAGTGACCTCACGGTTGACCAAAGCATACTAACACCAGAGCCGAAGTTGCAAGTCTTCAAATGCTCTTCCCACTTTTTCGGCTTATGTACGTTCACAAGCTGCCGAGTCTCCGCGTTGAGATCCCTGATACTTTCCCTGAGATCCCTGATGATTCACGGGATCGGCCTGAGGAAGGTTGTCACGCTCATCGGCTAGAACAGCCGCTTCAGCAGGGACGTTTGGACGGGGGTCCGTAATGCATCCTACCGTTACGAAGCGAGCTGCAGCAGCAGTGACAACACTGCGGAACTTACGTTCACCAAGGTGAACATCGGTTGGTGTGGGGAGCGCAGCGAAGGTGCTCTCAGTAAATTCCGCGAAGCCTTTCCAATCAGCTTTAGAAGAGTTGATATAGGTCCGGTGTTCCGCGGAAGCACTGTCGGTTGGTTTATCGATCGAGATGACTATGGGCAGATGGTCTGATGCCAAAGTCAGCATAGGTCGTCATGATACGCTGTTTATTAGACGAGCGCTGACTATTGTTATGTCTGGCGAGCTGCAGCAGCTGCCCACAATCCTTTTGGGTGCGTCGTCATTCATTGTGCAGAATATCGAATCGTCTATCTGCTCAGCCAAGTCTGTTCCCCTACGATCGTTTGACAGGCTGGAATGCCAAAGATCGTGGTGCACATTAAAGTCACCTACTATCATACGGTTTTCACCACTGAGGAGCGCACCTATATCAGGGTGATATCCTGCCGGGCAGCAAGTGCCAGGGCGTATGTAAACCTTAAATATTTCGAGCTCAACATCGCCTGACCGGATATCAATGCCCCGACATTCTGGGGTGGTATCCCTGCGGTCGGTGTCTGCTTCAATAAAACGATAATGCACGTTGTGGTGCTTGATGAACGCTAAGCCACCACTATTATCTCGCTCGCGACCTCGAAGGTGCACATTGTATCCGGCACAATTCAACAATGTTGAACTGCTGTGCAACTTTGTCTCTTGGACCGTAGCTATAAATATACCATGTCTTCCCAGGATTTATCCTCCTACGTTTTGCCTTAGTATTCTGTAAAAAAATTACTAAAATTGTTTATTATTTAACTTTTGGCGTGTTAAGTTTCATTCTTCCCTCGTCCATTGTGCTCATTTACTTTTGATGTGTTCGTAGCAGAAGCGATCAGCTGGCAACCTATCAGGGTTGCATATTATTGAAATTTATCCACGAAAATATTTTAATAAAGTGATAAACTCTAGTTAAATAGATTTCCATACAAAGTTTGACAGTTCATTTATCAAAATGATAAATTTATCGTTTTATCAAGATTATCAGCAGTTTATCACTTTTCATGAAGATCCCTAAAGAAAGGGAGGAAAT
The DNA here is from genome assembly GCF_013731165.1 of Rhagoletis pomonella. NCBI lineage: Eukaryota > Metazoa > Arthropoda > Insecta > Diptera > Tephritidae > Rhagoletis > Rhagoletis pomonella. The sequence continues at coordinate 13,765,419 of NW_023458568.1, read as the reverse complement.
GAACGAAAACCACAATGAATTGTCAAATCGAATTTGGAATGAGTCGGGTAAACGAGGTAATTCAGCAAAGTAATTCAGAAGCGTCCCTACAAGAATTGTGTGATGGAAACTAACACATTCTCATTTATCTTACAAACACATTTGCAAATTTTGCGTTGGTTAAAAAGAGACCACTAAATAAGGCCATAAGTAGGAGGAAGACGGAAGATAACATGTACACAAATGTTTACATCACGTTTTGCATAGTGTTCTTAAAAAGTTGATAGAAGAACTTTATTGAGATCTCCATCACCAGTGATGATCACATGATAAATTAAATGACTATCACTGTTCTTGTAGGGTTAGTATCTACATATGAATGTATCGTCGCCTGGGTAAAAGATTTTCGTATGTTAATTTCGGCAGGTTGTGGCAAATCGCGATTGAAGTTTGGAATGCAATTTCCCCAAAGTCTCTGAAAATGTTACTAGCTCACAAAATTCTTAAATTATTTAATTTTTAATGTTTTTTTGTAATTAGTTTTGAGTTTATAAAGGTTTTTCTTTAGTAAAATTTTATCGTAAGCGTCATTTGCCCACAAATTGGCAGCAACTTTGTATGAAATACGACAAAATGTTATCAAAATTACTACCATATAAGTGACACCTTTTACTCAATATCTCGGAAAGAAGATATCCAAAAATGGCCATTTTTAGGATATTGATTAGTTTAATATGGCTGCATCACTAACTAAATTTTTACTAAATTATCGAAAAAATTGTAGTAAACATCTCGGAAACTAAAGGAGATATCTAAAAACTGATTACACCAATCGAAAGACCTTATTTCAAAATATATAACTGCATCTAGAACTATAAATCGTCAAAACGGCGATTACGACAATCTTTTACCCAGGCGACGGTATGTATGTACATACACCCACTATAATTGTTCTTAAGTGTTCAGTCAAAAATATTTGAAACACAAAGTTCAAATAAAATACGCTTACTTCGATGATTTTGTTTTGTTTCTTCGCATATTTCTTGTCTCTTCTCTCCTCGCTAATTTGAATATATGTATGCACATCTATTTATACATAGTGGCTGCATTTCTTTATTCATTCTGAACGTTTGGAATAAACTTTTTTGTTTACTTATTCTTTAGAACGTTCCTGGTGATATGTTAACGTATATTTCAATCGTATTCTGTTTATTCTGGCTGCGAAATGGGATTATCCGGAATGAATAAAGAAACGCAGCCAGTATAAAGGAAAGTCGAGATTCTTTGCACGCGGTAATCTCGAAAACTACTGAACGGATTTTGACGAGATTTTCTCTAATATATTCTGTATCGATAGGAGAGTGACCTTTTTAATTTAGAATTTTAATAGGGTTGCCACCTGATAAGACAATCACTATATTCAATTCTAATAAGCGTAGGCGTCAGTTCTGCACCGTCACTGTCAAATGAAAAGACTTATAGCCCAGTTATGCATACTTAGTTTGCATTTTAGTTGTCACATAAGAATCTGTTAAACGGGCTTTGCGTATAAGCGGATACCCAACGCATAGCACTTAACATCTAGAATTCTGTGGGGTTTTGATTTTTACGTAAAAATGGTATAGCAGCAAGTATGCATAACTGGGCTATTAGCCTCTGGATGTGTAATAATGTACTATTTTTCTGAGTAGGGTTTTCACCTGTTTAAAAACTGTAATATCTTCACCGTTCGCTAAAAAAAATTCGATACCAAATGAAAATGCATGGCCTTCGCATGTACAATAACTTTAATTTTTTGATTTTTTTACCGCGTTAATCTCGAAAGCTACTGAACGGATTTGGATGAGATTTTGTTTTATATATTCTGTATCGATAGAAGCATTATATTTAGTGCTTAGCATTTCTATAGTGGTCATCTGTCTAAAAACTTATAAGATCCTTGCGTTGAATTATAAGATCTTCACCGTATGTTGGACTAAAAAATGGGATACCAAGTGAAAGGATATGGTCTCCGGATGTGCAAAATGCACTAATAATTATTGGAACTGGGTTGCCACCTATTTAAAAATAACCACATTTTTATTAATTAGATACATCAGATTTTCACAGTTCACTCAATTAAAAAAAAACAAGTGAAAGGATATGATCCTCAGATGTGCAATGCTTTAATTTTTTTAGTGGGGTTACCACCTATTTCAAAATAACAACCTTACATATAATACGTGAATGCATTATTAATTATTAATTACATCAGATTTGTGCAATAAGGTTTTATATTTTCGAAGAGGGTTGCCACCTCAACGAAAAATTATAAGATTTGGGCTGTTCGTTGGACCAAATGTCGTTAAAAGAGAGGTGTACAATAAGGCTTTTTTTTAATATTGTTGCCGCCTGTCTAAAAATTTTTTAAGATCCACACCGTTCAATGCATTAAAAACATAAGGTGTCACATGAAACGGTTTGGCCATTAGGTGTGCAATAAGGCTTTATTTTTTAATAGGGTTACCACTTGCTGCTTAATTATGTACACTTTCAGCGCGTAGCGAAGCCTCGCGCATACGAGGCCAGCTAGTACTTCGATAAATAATGAAAATTAATAAAAATTCGCGTTATTTTATATAAATAATTTTTTTTATAAAAATCAATACTTCGATAAAAAATGAAAATTATTAATAAAAACACACGATTTTTTACATTACAAATTTTCGCCCTCAGCGATTAAAAAAAATAACAATACTTCGATAAATAATGAAATTTTTTTATAAAAAATCGTGCGATCGGCTGCATGTGAAGAGGTGCCGAGGGTCATGTGGCGACTCTCGACATGCCGGGCATTGGTTGGGCCCATCCTCATTAATTCTGCTCAGGTATGAGTTTAGCCTGCTGCAATAGCCAGAGCATAATTGGGCTATTGTGGAGCGGGTCTCCCGACAAAGTTCTGTCCCGTCCAGGTCAGGTGGTTGTGTGCCTAGAACGGCATTCACAGGGCGGGAGTCTACGTAACTTGAGATCGAATCCCTGTGAATGTCACTCAGGGCCTGTCGATAAGCTGACGATTCCAGAGGTTGTTTAATAAACCTCCGGACTTCGTCCGTCAGTTGGTAGAGATGCCTCCTGACGTGCCTTGGCGAGTGCTCTTCTGCGAGCTGCTGTTTGTTTGGATGACCACGGCTGTGATCCACCACAAAAAACTGCTTGCAGAGCATTGTATTATGTTCCCTGACTGGGAGTATCTGGGTTTCGTCGTGAAGGTGGTGTTGCGGCGACATCAGAGGGCATCCAGGCGATGTCCGAAGTGCCACATTCTGACAGGTCTGTAGCTTCATTCACTGCGACCTGCTAATCCCAGGCGACCACACGGGCGCTGCATAGTTTAGAATGGGCCAGCCAATTGCCTTGTATGTTGCCAACAACGTTTTTTTGTCTTTGCCCCAAGCAGAGACCGTACCGGTTATGGATTTTATAATAAAAGTAAACAAATTTAAGTTATTTTTTGACTTTTATCATTTTGAGCAAATAATACCGATTATTTCTGCTTATTATTTTTTTAAGGCAAAAATAAAAGTTAAAATTTGCCTTTTATTTTTTTGAGCAGAAAATAATCGGTAATTGTTGACTTTTATTTTTTTAGGCAAAAATAAAAGTCAAAGTTAGAAACCAAGTATTCGAGAGCTGTGTATACTCGAATGTGATAGTTTTGAAGCTCCTATATGGATTTTAATAACCCCTATACCCAAATACCAGGGTTAGTTCAAATCTGTATAAATATTTATTATAACTACATACAATACATGAAGGGAGTTTTTGTTAACGGCATCAGATCTGCACCGATTATTCGATTTTCAAAACTGAGGTGCCAAATTAAAGGGCTTAGCCTCTAGATGTATGTAACACGAGGCATGGCTTTTTTGAATATGGCTGCCACCTTTTTTTAAATTATAAAATCTGCACCGTTCGTTGTATTAAAACAGAAGAGCTGCCAAACGAAAGGCCTAGGCGTGTAGATGTGCAAGAATGTCTCAGTTTTTTTTAATGGAGTTGCCACTTGGTATGGAGATATACGAAATCAATCGCAATAAATCGAATTTTTATACTGCATATCTCTGAAAGTATTCAGATATGTATGTAGTTGAAATCAAGCCCATACCCATGGAGAAAACTTGGGCTATTTGAAAAGGAGGTGTGAGACCCACAAACGTTCCGAGCTTTAGTTATCTTTGAATGTATTTTTTAATTCTTTTGTAGGTGTGTTGGTGAGTGAAATCCTCCTAAATGGTTTACGGATTTTAACGAAACTTTTTGTGTGTTTGAGTGGGTCTCTGGATGGTTTAGTTTCACAATTTAATCCGACAGTTGGCGCTGTAGTTGAGTTATTACTAAAAATATTTATGATCCGATTTGGCTAATGTTTTAAATATGTATGTAATACTATTGCAAAAACGTGCTGCCAATTGATGCTGAAGTCGAGCTATTACTACCCAGCAAAAAATTGGACTAATCCGGGATGACTCCGGGAGCAATCGCAAAGGAGCATGCGACTAATACCACTTTTGATCTCTTTATATGGAATGAACTGATCGCTTTTGTTCGAGCATGTCCTATGAAGAGACTAATTGTTCGACTTTATATCCGAACGGGTATAAAAAGCGACTAAATAGTCAATTTTAAAAAATAAAAATAAAAATTTGCGCCAGCTGAGATTCGAACCGGGGTGCTCAGTTTTGTTAGGCGAATACTCTCTCTGAGTGCCAACGCCGCGCATGAAATATCATTGACTAAGTGCGTACATATCATTAAATCGTTAATAGTACCCGTTAGAGATGAGTAGGGCAATAATTGATCTCCAATTATACCCATAAGGGATGAGTCGAGACTAAATGACCTCCATTAGTACCCTTATGAGACTAGTTGGGACTAATTAATGCCCAATTGTACCCGATTGAGAGTAATCTCGGAATACTCTATTTAGAGATTAGTCGCACAATTTTTTGCAGGGTATAAATAGCCAAGTGAGAAAAGGGGCCGTGAAGGTCAGATTAAATCGACCTGTTGCACCATTGAGTATATCGAACGCTCCTGCGTTGCTATTGGCCCAATGGATGTGATTTTCCAATATTATTATGCGTTCAAACTTTTAAGGTATTTCGTCTGAAATAAGTATATGTATATTGCATTTCTGTACAACAATGATTCGCACCCATTTTAAAAGTGCCAGCAACTATACTGTAAAGCTTCTAGGACATTTACTTTAGAACCGGGTCATTGTTGCCACCAGGGAGTGAAGAGAAAAAAATTTATTTCGCTTTGCGAATAACCGTGCTATGAAATGCCACACAACTGGAGAATTTCAAGAACTTCTTCACAAATATTTATTAGGTTATTTAAAGCGGCAAATGACCACCAAACCATAATCTTGGAAGACGAATGTGCCAATGAAAATCGTAAACGTGAATTGTTGGTGAAAATGTTGGACCAAAAAGTTTCAATAAAATATATAAAAATTTTGGGCGGGACGAAGGTCGCCGGGTCTTCTAGTAGTTTATAATTTATTGATTGAAATATTCTAGTTATTTAAAATGTTACAAAGTTGGCTTCAAACGAAAAGATTTTAAACTAAATTAATATGATTGTGTTTTTAATATGCATACATAGTTGCCACATACTTAAAAAATGGTGTATGTTTAGACCGGCGTCTTAAATTTATCGATTTAAGACCCGCCCTAATCTTTAACATTGAGTATAAGACTCAACAGTTAGCACACAAAGCAGTTGTCAAATGTTAAATTGCCCTTGCGGGGAAACCCGTTTTGTAAGCTAACTTAAGTACAGAAAAAAGAACGGACTTACTTATCGTTTGAGAGTCGAAGACAGCAGACATCCAGCAGCCACCAAGTTTCATCGCCTTCCAATTTTCTAAGGTGAAATTTTCTAAAATTGAATTGTACATAGTTAGTACATATTTTATACAAATAAAACTATACTGAATACTAGCAGACCCGGCGAACTTCGTCCCGCCCAAAATTTTTATATATTTTTTTGAAACTTTTTGGTCCAACATTTTCACCAACAATTCACGTTTACGATTTTCATTGACACATTTGTCTGCTAAGATTAAGGTTTGGTGGTCATTTTCCGCTTTAAATATCCTAAGGAAATTGTTATATCCGTTCTTGAAATTCTCCAGTTGTGCGGCATTTCATAGCACGGTTATTCGCAAAGCGAAATAAATTTTTTCCTCTTAACTCCCTGGCAGCAACAATGACCCGGTTCTATAGTGAATGTCCTAGAAGCTTTATAGTATAGTAGGTGGCAATTTCAAAATGGGTGCGAATCATTGTTCTAAAGAAATGCAATATACATATACTTATTTTGGACGAAATACCTTAAAAGTTGGAACGCATAATAATATTGGAAAATCACGTCCATTGGGCCAATTGCACCGCAGGAGCGTTCGATATACCCAATGGTGCAACAGGTCGATTTAATCTGACCTTCACGGCCCCTTTTCTCACTTGGCTATTTTTAGTAATAGCTCGACTTCAGCACCACTTGGCAGCACGTTTTTGCAATATTATTGCATACATATTTAAAACATTAGCCAAATCGGATCATAAATAAGATTTTTAGTAATAACTCAACTACAGCGCCAACTGTCGGATTAAATTGTGAAACTAAACCATCCAGAGACCCACTCAAATACACAAAAAGTTTCGTTAAAATCCGTACAACCATTTAGGAGGATTTCACTCACAAA
>NW_023458568.1:13753458-13758586 GCF_013731165.1 Rhagoletis pomonella | reverse complement strand
ATACCAAGCTTTTCAGGCAATCAGCGCTCCATTAATCTAAAATTTTTACAAAATTTTGTTGATTTTTTAAATATTGAACTAAGTTTGAAATTTGAATTCTTTCGAGTTCTGTTAAAGAAAGAAAAATATTTTTATAAAAATAACCAAAATTAAATTACAAAAAAAATAACATGTTACAACCTATCAAAATATGGCGCGGTTATAATTTTTTCGACCAAGTGACAAGAAAAGATATCAAAAATTCAACGCTTGAAGGAAAGCTTTCGACTCACACATAGACAGGGTGAAGTCCCCCACTGAATGCCGTAGCTTTTTGAACGAGAACATACATATTTACGTAGAATTCTACTCATATATATGGTTGCCGGGTATACCGGAAAATTGATGGTAATTGAAAAGTTTACGAGCTGTAGGGTGGCCAGATGCGCTGATTTAATCAGTACATGTGCTGATTTTTTGTGATAGTACTGATTTTTAAGAGCCCGAAATCAGTACGCAAAATCCATTGATTTTTTGAGTTTGTACTGATTTTGTACTGATTTTTACATTTAATAAATACTTTTGTAAATTGGTGTAATTGACATTTGCTTGAGGTTTACATGTTCAAAACAATGGGGTTTGACAACACATACGTGTAAGCGGATTGAAACCATTATTAAAAAGGTGTCAGCTTGCAATTGTTTCGTTTCCTAGGATTTCGCAAAATAACAAACTGTTTGGATTCAACCCAAACCAACTTCACGATTTGCAGGTTTTACAGGATTTACAGGAAAAGCAGTTTCGCCATTAATAAATCTTATGAAATGTGGTGGTGAGTTAATCATATATAAAGTACACTGAGAAGATGACAATAAGAGATAATGTTTTGATTATAATTAAACATCCACTAAGAAATCGGCCATCAGTATGTCAAACTTAAGTCGACTACTGCTAAGGTGCAATGTAAGTTCTAAAAATTTGGAAAAGGTGCTAACTACCGACTCTTGGATAAGATATATCGTCGTTTAAAGTACAAACCCGCGTATCAACAAAATGCAAAACTGTGTATCAAGATAATGCAAAACCGCGTATGTGAGGTTGCATAAATTATTTTCTAGAGCGTAAAAATACTTATACTTATTTCAAAATGGTTCTCATTTTTATAAAGCAATCGCATTTCTGGCTAGCATATTTCAGGACGAATGGATAAGGATTGAGCCAAGAGCTTGTGTGAGCAAATCAAGTTTTTGGCAGCCAATGTCAGTTACGCGGATTTGCAGAATGACGATACGCGGTTTTGTACTTTAAACGACGATATGTAGCTTTGAATGTGAATGTTGTTCTATGTTGTTGTTGATACCGACTCGAGCTCGTCTTCTACTGAAACCGAATGGATTACACTTTTTTAATTTTCTCAATTTTTATAAATTTTCTAGAAAGTTTGAGACTTTAACTTAATTGTCTTTTTTAATAGAATTAACTATTTTTTATAAAAAAAAATAAATTAAGTAAGGAAAGAAAAACTTTTCAATACCTGTCAATACGTTTTACTACTATTTTCGTGAGCACAGCTATACACACATACGTAATACCTTTGATTTGTTTTAAAGTAACGAATTTTTATATTGATAATACTATATGTATTTAAAAGTCTATGCGTTATTTTTTGTTAAATTAATGTGCTGTTATTTGTTTGTTATATTGCTAATAATAAAAAATACGCTTAAAAATTAGCTTATTTTTATGGCTTTGTACTGATTTTTGATCCCAACTGTACTGATTATTTCACTATAATATCTGGCCACCCTAACGAGCTGTGACAGGAAAAGGTAGGACCACCCAAAACCTTCCAGGAAAGGACACGGTGTATATAATTAGCAATAGCCACTTCCAAGCAGTTTGTAAAGAACACACCATTCTGGTAGCCAAGGAACGCTGGAACAACTTTCGCCTTGCGAAGCTTTCAGGATTACCTGGTATTTGTATAAAAGCAAACGCTTACGGGCCACTTACTAATGTGGATTCAGAACCAATATTGACCTATTTGACATGTACGACCGAATCGAAAAAGTTACCAAATTGAAAAATAAATTACCAAATTACCAAAATTGATAAATAAAGAAAAAAATTACCACTTTTGGTTAAAAATTACCAAAGCGGCAACGCTGTTTGTAATATTTCAGTCTTGTGCAAAAATTTTAGCGAGTGGACGTGTTGTGCGATAATATTTTCGTCACTAACAGGGCTTTTATATGATATGGATTTGCATATGTAAATGCTACCGTTTTGTTTGTACTCGTGTGCCATACATATATTAAAAATCAGAAAAGTAGAATTTACATATGGAAATATATGTATATCGTGTTAGAATGCTTTAATACTGTTCCATTAGTGCAGCATTAGTACTTTTGCAAGCACTAATTATTTGTATACGACTATACATTTTGTATGGGAAACGGCATTGTGTTGTGACGAAAATGTGAATATTTAACACATTTCTTTTAAACCGGATAAGTTTTTATTGTTATTTTCTGAAGAAATATGTTTATTTTGAATATGTGAAGGAGGATTTGAAAAATATGATATTTTACTGTACAAATAATGAGAACACACTCTATGATCGTTGGTTTTGTATGTATACAAAAAGGACTGTTTAGGTACAAAACTTGTATGATTATTGAAACAGGGCTTTTGCAGGTAGACGCAAATAATTCTTGGGATGTTTCTTGTTACATCAGGTAGTACAAAACTTTAACCAACCTGAAGAACTTGTAGGCAAAAAAGGACTTAAGATCTAATATTTACTTGAATACGTTTAGTGCGAACTTGGAGACTGAAGAGATATAATGTTTTCATAACCTAGTGTTACGCAACCAAATAAAATTTATAAAAGTAAGAATGGCAAATGGTGAATGGCTTACTCCACGACAACTTACTGCACTTGATCCTCAAGAACAGCAAGGATACATTCGCAATAAGTTATAAAATTTAGTAGAGAAAAATAGTGACGACGGGCATTTCGTATCTGAATAGAATGTGGACGATAACGAAGATGATGTAACTCCAGTTGACTCCGATATAGAAGAAATCGAGCTATCAGAATACGACCCGGATGATCTTGAAGAACTTGACGATAATAAATTGGTAGACCGGTTACCGAGGTATATATTTCGAGTTTTACTGTCGCTTTTTAATTTAAATATTTATGGACATGGTGGCATTGCTAATAATGAAATAGTGGCTCTGTTAAGCAAACTGAATTCTCATTAAAAATCATTAAAATATCGTTTTAAATATGCCTTGTCTATGCGGACAAAAGGTTGATCGTGCTCAACCGAAAGTGCAGAAAGTGCAATGTGAGAAATGCAAAGAAATTTTCCACATCAGTTGTGTTGGTATTAATCCGGCTGACCTCGAGTTTTTGCCCTCGGCTGGTAAACCGTTTTTTTGCAAAGCTTGTATGGATAAGCGTCGCGCTTCTTTACACTCGCCTCCCGCATCCACCACTCTGGATGAGAATATTATTGCCGAAGTTGCTTTGAATGCTAGTGCTGCAATTCCGCAACCGCAGCCGTACTCTCAGAAAAGCCAAACATATACGACTCCAGCTGAAAATGCGTATAAGCAACAATTAACACTACAATCTTTATTTAAGGAAATGTGCGCTCTTAGAGCTGAGAATGCGCGTGTGATTTCTCTTGTTAATGCTTTGCACGAAGATAAAACACAACAAATAAAAAAAATTTAGGATTTACAAGCCGAAGTACGTTCAATGCAGTCTACGCTAAGTGAAAGAGTTGTTAACATTATACAACTCAATGCCGAAATTAAAAATCTTCGTAGCGCTGTTAACAGTTTTACTAAGCACAAAATAATCAATAGTGGTGTAAACAAACCTGTCACAAATGCATTGAGTACCAAGTGTCAACTGATATGGCAGCGCCCTCCCCTCTAACATAAGATGGCAACACCTACCGGCGAGCTGTCAACAAGCGACAGTCATAATCGAGGAGTATTGTAGCAACCGCGAAGCGCGACGGTCATACGAGCAAAGCTTGTAATTTAACCTGCCATACATTTTTTACTTTGTATTAATATTATTATTAAATAAAACTCTGTTTACCTGACAAAAGTCAGAAGTGAAATGAACTCCGTAAATTTTAGTGCGTGGAAGGTAGATAAACTAAAACGCAAGTTACGCGAATTGAGTTTGCCTTGCAGCGGCAACAAAACGAAACTTGTTGCGCGTTTGTATGAACATTTCGCGGAAGAGCGCTACGCCAGCGCAGAAAGGCAAGCGAGTGAAAATGAAAACGTTTCTAGAGAAACGATGAGTGCTGAAGAGGAAGTGGCAAGTGTGCCACTTAGCCAATCTTCGCCAGTGGAGATCAGCTCGACGTTATCGCAGTGTATTCCGACGACGATGTATGGTGCATCGGTTATGGCATCATCACATCGGGAACCAGTGCGACGTGTACATTGGGGTGCAGAAACTGACGTTATGCTAACGACGTCATATGGTAGTTCAGTTGTGTACCCGGTGCATTCGATTCCTAGCGAACTGGGTGGCATGAGTTGATGTGCTCAATCGGCTAATGAAACCAGTCGACGCTATTGGAGTGCTCCGTCTACGAATTTGCTGCCTATGCAAAGTGGCAGCGCAACAAGCAGCGCGTGTGTATCTTTGTGTGGCGAGTGGCCACAAAACCACATACAAACGAAGATGGTAGTTACGAACCGATGTTTGAATTTCGGTGCAAACACACATACGCTGCCTACGCAAGTTGATCGGGCAACAGGCAACGCATTCGCTTCTGTGCACAACGATTTGTGGCAGAGCGCGACGTCGAACGAAATGCTTTGTAATCATACAATGCCGAACGAGATAGGACAACGAGAATATTCTACACCAGTGGCTGACGCAAACAGAAGTTTCATGCGCATGCATGAACAAGCAGAAAGTTCGAAAATTTTTGGTGATAGACCAAACGCTGAGCGTCTGGTGCATGCGACGAGTAACGAGGGTTGTTTTACAAATGTATACACACAGGCACCTACGATGCCGTATGCATCAAACTTCGCAAGTAGAGAATTTCATCACTATAGTCGATCGTGTTTTGGTGACGTTCGCGACATAGCAGCAATTTTG
>NW_023458568.1:13750565-13753358 GCF_013731165.1 Rhagoletis pomonella | reverse complement strand
CTGCTTGAAATGCAAGTTCACTTGTATTAATATATTATTATATGCTTCCACTAAAGACCTTTTATATTCATTTAGCTTTACTTGTTTTGATGTTATTGGGCGATTTTGTAAAACCCGTCTACAAACTTTTGAAAAATTATTACGCAAATCTTTGAACACTGTGTCAAAATCTGACATTTGGCAACCCCGCGAGGCAAAAGAAAAATTCTATATTTTTATATAATTGTCAAAAATAAATTATGCAAGTTCTTCACTAGACACATGCGGAAAAAAATCGAATAGAAAATGCTATTATAAGCGTAAAGTTTTATAATTTGAAAAATACTTAGGTCTTTTTCCTCAAAGAGTCATCGGGTGCAAGCTGAAAGTTTTCATGCAAAAAGGGATTTTCATGCAGTGGGAATATCAGGAATTTCATGCAGCACACATGCATAGCAAAAGCTTTTAATTTCATTTAAAAATGTTTAATGTTCTTATTAAAAAAATCTATGAAAGTTCAATGAAATTTTTTTTTTGTTGCAAGTAACCTTAGTGGGAATTAATAAAAAAAGTTGTCAAACAGCAAAGGAATTGTACGAAATGATAATATTAATATTTTTGAAAAAAATTTATGAATGAATATTTGGTAGCAAAAGTTTATGCTCAAGTCGCGTGTTGTTATTTTCTAATAAGAAAATATTGTATATGAAAAAATTTTGATCACTTATATTATACGAAAAATTAAAAGAAAATTCACTGAGTCACTCACGTCAACTTATATACTAATATAAAAATGGTTTACGAGAAAAGATATATTATAAAAGTGTTGAATTGCTTAAATCTAAAGGTTATCCAAAACTCGTTTGTATCACTTGTACTATAATAGCAAAAATGTTTGATTTCCTTATGAATTAGGAAAACTTATGGCATTCAAGAAAAATCAATTATTTTGATTCGATTTAATGGTGCCAATTAATCAGAATTAAGCTTAAATATTTACTGTGGTTTGCTACTTATAGTGTCGATATCCAAACAAGTTTTTTTTTTTTTGTCAGGACGCCTTAATATCTAGGTACGAAAAATGCAAGTATACTTAAACGGTTTAAATTTTTGGAAAATCACTTAGTACTAGTACAAGTTTTTAGAAAATTCAATTTTTCCCTTCAGGGTAGTTTAACCCTCCGATGAGTGACAGTGCCGATGACGTTAGATTCGTGAGAAGGTCCTTAGGGACCTACAAAGAGTTGCTCGATGTTTCGACTGTACATGTGCAACTTCTTGGGTATTTATGTTGTCTTTTAATTAAATTAACGTCCTGCATATATATTAGGAATGAAATAATTTTAAGAACAAGTGAAAAAAAAATCAAAACATGAAGACAAGTAACTTGTTATTTCTTCTAAAATTGTACAAGGTCCCTAGGGACCTTGTCACTAATCCCCGTACTATATATGTTGAAATCCCTTCGAAACTTATTTTAAACGATTCAGCTTAATTTATTCTTGGAATACATGTATAAATTCTTTTCAAAAATGCATTGAACAAAAAGATATAGGCACATGAAATACGAAAAGGTCCCTAGGGACCTTCTCACAAATCGAAGGGTTAAGTTGTGTTTGAACATACATATAAATATAGAAAATTTGTTTGTATTTTTTTGTTTAAGGAAATTCGTATTTAGTATATATTTTGATTAATTAATTAAGTATTTAGCAAAAATGTTAAGAAGCAATATCAAACATAAAAACTACTCTTACTCCTTGACTGTACTTGCTAGCTGGTTTTCGGATCCCACGCCGCTGTCTCAAAAAAAATGTTGGTTATATCAATTCGGTGTTGCTTGCTTACTTGAAATTTGATTTCCCCAGCTGCAGTCCCGTATAAATTTTATTTAAAAATTGTTTAAGTTGCTATACTACGGCCTCCCGCGCTGCTGTCTTAAGATGGTGTAATGCTCTAAATTTAGCGTGAGCATGCCGCTATGCGAACAGTCGCGTGGGGTACTGCACTATTTATCAGTGTACCTCTGTTTGGCTGGTGGTATGCCTGAACGCGACCGTCGCATGCCCAATTCCAGTCAAAATACTGTACTGCAAACTGTAATATGTACATATGTAACGGGCTTGCTGTATGCGCGCGTGTGTGGAATGACGTGGTTTCGCTTATATGCCGCAATGCATATGGAATTGGTGGTGGTGTGTGGGTATGCCGTTATGAAATTGGTGTACTTGTGCCGTTAAGTATTTGTGGCGTACCTATGCCGTTAGGTATTTGTGGCGTACCTATGCCGTTATGCGAGTTGTGGCGTACCTATGCCGTTATGCGATTTGCAGTTAGGTACAGTTTGCAGCTACTTCTACGGCTGCGGTTCAAATTTTTATGTACGACACTTACCCACACAACCACAGCAAATTTTTTTGATGAACATTTAAATATGGTTTTTCATTTTTTGCCGTAATTTTCGCCCCTGCCAGGCTTTGCGTCACGGTCGCCATGTCGCGCAAACCACCTCAATACGGCAAACCACCTACCCCCATTTACTATTAAGGCTTACCAATCTCGACCTGTGTGGCGCCTGAAGTGTCGGGCTGCTCCGGCTTGAGTTGGGGCTCCGCTGAGGCTCAATACGGCCGTATCCCAAAGGGAAGATTGTGGTAGCAGTATGGGCACTTCTACTGCTTGCTGGGTAGCACGCCTGCTATGTGGAGTTCGTCTCCTAGTTTTTCACTAATGTTCTTTAAGAGATATTTATTGTTACAACTTTAATATTTTCCGTACACTCGCGGTAACTACATCCGTTTAAAAAATCATACA
>NW_023458568.1:13749316-13750465 GCF_013731165.1 Rhagoletis pomonella | reverse complement strand
CTATCCATCCCACACCTGTTAAACGATTGCAACGCTTTCGACTCAGCTAGACGCAACATATTTGGAAATACCACTCCGATAGAGATACAAAAAACCGACGTAAAATCGATCCAAAAAATAAACAATTACCTCAAACTGGCTGATCTGATGTGGTTAATCTAGAGTTAACCCTCATTTAGATATATGCGAATAACATTTTAAAAAACAAAAAATTAAAAGTGAGCCGAAGGTGGTTGACACTAGCGCTCCAAACACTAGTAAAGGGGTGCTTCACTCACTCCTTTTCTTATAATAAATAAATAAATATCGATATCGGAAAAATCGATATTGAAAATCTTACTCCCAATTGAATAGAATGTTGGGCCTGTCAACCCAACTAATTGTGTTATTTCCATCTTGTATATTTACTGAGGATTAAAACGGCATGCCGGTCGACTCAAGCGGTTTGTCAAACTTAAGAGCTAAATAAATCACGCAAGCTGCTGATTAAACCTACTTTAGTATTTTCCCATACAATTTTTTGTAGATTAAAAATAAATTTCAACTTAAATATCGATATTGCGGGTAAAGTATCGATATCTTCGATATATCGACCTTGGAATATCGATTCAAAAAATCGATTATCGTGCCATGAAATATCAATATTCAGAATAATCGATACGATATCGAAAATTTCGAGTTCAAACCATAAACGAAAGACACCAGATCACGTAAGAACAAGAGAGTGAAAAAGTCGATTTTTTTAGCGGGTTCTACGCCATCTTGGGAACAAATGCACAATACTACCAAATCTCGAATTAAAAAAAAAAAAAATAGGATCGATAGAGACCATTGAGGTGAACATAACGGTATATTTATTTTTTTTGGGAAACAACAACTACAACAATTATTAAAGGTCAAAGTTCAAATTAAGCATTTTCTCAAATTAATATTTCTCGAAAACCTCTTCAAGGAATTGGACAATTGATGTCATTTGATAGAGAATTTAATTCTCTTTAATTTGATATACATATTTATACATATACCTTTTTATAGTTTTCAGGAAAATGGAATTAAGGTGGAAAAAAGGTATACAGGGTTTTTGTGTATAAACACCTTTCTCCGTAGGCGGCCTTCGGCCGCACTTATGGATTATAACCCTCACAAAGT
>NW_023458568.1:13742791-13749306 GCF_013731165.1 Rhagoletis pomonella | reverse complement strand
GGCCGCACTTATGGATTATAACCCTCACAAAGTAGAATTCTCTTTCTGTGTTGTGAAGAAAAGGCGCTGAACACCTTTTGCAAAGAACACCTTTCTGCGTAAGCGCTAAATAAATATGTATACAAATTAAAGAGAATTAAATTCTCTATCAAATGATATCAAAATTGTCCAATTCCTTGAAGAGGTTTTCGAGAAATATTAATTTGAGAAAATGCTTAATTTGAACTTTGACCTTTAATAATTGTTGTAGTTGTTGTTTCCCAAAAAAAAAAAATTACATCGTTACACTCACCTCAATGATCTCTATCGATCCCCTATGAATTTTTTTAATTCGAGATTTGGTAGTATTGTGCATTTATGCCCCATCTTGTTTCACTGGAAAACGAGCGAAAAGTAAACAAAGCAAAGAAAACAACGAAAACCAAAATTAGCCAAAATTATTGTCAGCCACTTTAAGCGCACAATTTAGGTAAAATGATGCAATAAAATGCTTGGAAATGTGTTGTCATGTTGAATTAACTCTTCTTTACTTAAATAAAAGTGTAAAATAGTGGTCCTTGTGATGTAAACAAACGCTCAGCTGACAAACCCGCTTTCGCAAACTTTTTTCTCAAAACCAGTTACAAATACAACGTCGCGTTCTTACGTGATCTTGTATTTTTGGTTCAGGAGTTCAAACCCTGTTTCGATATATTTTGAGAATCGCGGTGTAGGAACCGGCACCCTGTGGTTCATTTCACTTATTCCAGTTTTGAAATAGAATTTTATATATAACGTTATTATCAGGGATTCTTATAAAAATGAATTATTTGTGAATGTGTTTTCAAATTGAATTATGTTTGTGGAAGTCTGTGGAACTGGCGACAAATTAAGAAAAAAAGAAGATATTATCATGTATGTTTAACACTTGCGTGTTTGCATTTGTTCAAAATGATTTCATTGCGAAGAACGGTCAATACAATACAATTGGTTTGGTTCTGCTTCCCATCATAATTCCTTAGAACAATGATAGAACAACTTTTCTATAAAATAAAATTTTAACAAACTGTTGTCGAAAGTGAGCTATGGAAAACTGAAATCTTTAACCTTGAAGTTTAAACAGAATGTTTAAGTAAAGCACAATGTGTCTGAAGTAACTATAAAGTTGCATATATGTAAATGCGAATGTTAACCTAAATAATTCGTTTTCTTGGACACCTTCAATATCCATGGAGTCCCAAACCGTACGGAGCATGGGGCCATTTCCCCTCGATACCAGCTCGCAAAGTGGTGATTCAGAAAATGAATACTTCGATAATAGTATTGAGCTCCGTGGTTATCTTAGCAAGTGGACGAATTATATATATGGGTGGCAACCGCGCTATATTGTATTAAAAAACGGCACACTTTCTTATTATAAATCAGAATCAGAATCGGATTTCGGATGCAGAGGAGCTATCAGCCTCAGCAAGGCTACAATAAAGGTAAGTAACCCTAATTCCCTATATTATCATTTTTGATACTGTCCCAGAAGATAATTGGGAAAATTTTCCAAAAATTCGGTCCAAATTAAAAAAAAAAATAAAAATTAGAGCGTGTAGAGGAGCTTTTTCCGATTCTAAAAACGAAAACCCCTGAGCGCGGAGGCTTCTATTTAAAAAGTTGTTAATTTTTAAAGTTGCACTATTCGCCATATAAATTTCATTGATTACATGGAAGTGTTGGAAATGAACGCAGATGTTGGTGCTACCAGATGATGAGAAAAAAAAAAATCGCGGGTTTTTTTTATTGAAAATTTTCATTTTATATTGAAACACTGTTTTACATAAAAAACAGCCGTAGGCGAAGTATTGATTTTAATAAAAATGTACATAATTTATGGAATTATCTCTTTGTATAAAAAAGCGCCGCAGGCAAAAATTGTTAATAAAAAATCGCGCGATTTTTTAAAAAAATTTTCATTACTTATAGAAGTATTCTTTTGGGTACGGTTTAGTAAGTGGCCCACCTATTTCGGGGTATTGCGTCCAAAGGGGTGACCCGATCCAAAAAAAAATTGCACACACTTGTAGCCAAGGGTCTACCCATTACTTTAACATCCACTATTGTAATTTTTGGTCACTAATTTATTTACAAATTGGGTTTGAAATATGCCCTTTTTTGTAAAATTCGGAAAATAGCTCACATTTATCACTCCTATTTTCCTTAAAGCAGCCACTTCACTAATGCATTTTTATATTCCCCTTCACTTTAAACTTTATTCGACTTGTTACAACTTTCTTTATTACTTTAATTTTAATCTATCAATCACAATTTATTAAATAAAAACATCTTCAAAACCACGCGTTTGCCTTTGGTTGCATATGCACATTAAATGGTGGCGCTTAGCTGTCAAACTGCTAAATATACAAGAAGGATGAGAGACAAAAGAAAATATGATATAACCCAGTCAGCATTAAAAATATAAACCTTTCCATGGAAAATATGTATTTACTGTCCCTGTGGCTCCTTTCGCTGAGGGTTATAATCCCTAAGTGCGGCCGAAGGCCGCCTACGCAGAAAGGTGTTCTATGCAAAAGGTGTTCGGCCCCCTTTCTTTGGCACCACAGAAAGGAGAATTCTACTGCCTGAGGGTTATAATCCCTAAGTGCGGCCGAAGGCCGCCTACGCAGAAAGGTGTTCTATGCAAAAGGTGTTCGGCCCCTTTTCTTTGGCACCACAGAAAGGAGAATTCTACTGCCTGAGGGTTATAATCCCTAAGTGCGGCCGAAGGCCGCCTACGCAGAAAGGTGTTCTATGCAAAAGGTGTTCGCCCCCTTTTCTTTGGCACCACAGAAAGGAGAATTCTACTGCCCGAGGGTTATAATCCCTAAGTGCGGCCGAAGGCCGCCTACGCAGAAAGGTGTTCTCTGCAAAAGGTGTTCAACCCCCTTTCTTTGGCAACACAGAAGAGAATTCTACGTAGTGAGGGTTATAATCCCTAAGTGCGGCCGAACATTTCTATCTGTCGCTTTTTTCTTAATTTCACAATATTGTTAGTTAATTTTTTTCCCCATCATTTTTTTTTTCAAATCGCCTGATAACCAACTTGGGATAATTTCTTTTATTTAAAAATCCCACGTTTTTCGTTAGTTGGGTTATATTCCACTTGAAACTGCTCAGTTTGCCTAGGAAAATTACGTTTTTACCCCATTTTCAAACGGTTCCCTAGGGGTCTGTGGGAGGTCCCCAAGGGGGGGGTGGGGCTTTTCGTAAAGTGGCGACTGTCCCCTTTCGAATGAGGGGGGTTTGGGGGGCCCCGCCCCCTCCCCCTCCGCCCCCCACCCCAAAAACGGTGGGCCAATAACTAAACATTTCCCATTCTTTTTTCTTAAAAAGCGCCGCAGCCGAAAATTTGTAATAAAAAATCGCGCGATTTTTCATAAAGAATTTTCATTATTTGTTAAAGTATTTTTTTTTAAAGCGGCGCAGGCGAATGTTGTCAATAAAAAATTGCGCGATGTTTTATAAAAAATTTTCATTATTTATCGAAGTTTTGATTTTTTTTAAAAAGCGTCGCAGTCGAAAATTTATAATCCTCGGCAACTCTATTCACCACCTGGTCGAAGGAGGTCAGACTACAACTGGGTAATCACGTCGATGGCGTAACAATACCGACGGAGTCATCTTCGACAGTCTGCTCTCCTTCTCGGCGCATACAACCTCAATTGTCAACAAAGACAGAGCCGCAACAATGTCCTCAAGTCGCTGGCCGGCAGCACTTGGGGCAAAGACAAAGAAACGTTGTTGGCAACATACAAGGCAATTGGCCGGCCCATTATAAACTATGCAGCGCCCGTGTGGTCGCCTGGGACTAGCAGGTCGCAGTGAATGAAGCTACAGACCTGCCAGAATACGGCACTTCGGACATCGACTGGATGCCTTCTGATGTCGCCCCAACACCACCTTCACGACGAAACCCAGATGCTCCCAGTCAAGGAACATAATACAATGCCCTGCAAGCAGTTTCTTGTGGTGAGCCACAGACGTGGTCATCCAAACAAACAGCTGCTCGCAGAAGAGCCCTCGCCAAGGCACGTCAGGAGGCATCTCTACGAACTGACGGACGAAGGTCGGAGGTTCATTAAACAACCTCTGGAACCGTCAGCTTATCGACAGGCCCTGATTCACATTCACAGGGAGTCGGTCTCAAATTACTTAGACTCCCGCCCTGTGAATGCCGTTCTAGCCACACAACCACCTGACCTGGACGGGACAGAACTTTGTCGGGAGACCCGCTCCACAATAGCCCAATTTCGCTCTGGCTATTGCAGCAGGCTAAACCCATACCTGAGCAGAATTAATGAGGATGGGCCCAACCAATGTCCGGCATGTCGAGAGTCACCACATGAACCTCGGCACCTCTTCACATGCAGCCGATCGCGCGATTTTTTATAAAAAAATTTCATTATTTATCGAAGTATTGTTATTTTTTTTTAAACCGCGTTAAAGTGATACAAAATCGCGCGAGGGTTTATTAAAATTTTCATTATTTATCGAAGTATTGATTTTTATAAAAAAAAATGATTTATATAAAATAACGCGAATTTTTATTATTAATTTTCATTATTTATCGAAGTACTAGCTGGCCTCGTATGCGTGAAAGGGTACATAAGTAAGCAGCAAGTGGCAACCCTATTAAAAAATAAAGCCTTATTGCACACCTAATGGCCAAGCCGTTTCATTTGACACCTTATGTTTTTAATGCATTGAGCGGTGTGGATCTTAAAAAATGTTTAGTCAGGCGGCAACTATGTATATTCAAAAAAATAAAACCTTATTGCAAACCTGGAGGCCAAGTCCTCTCTTTTAACGACTCGCTATTTAGTCCAACGAACAGCCCAAATCTTATAATTTTTCGTACAGGTGGCAACCCTGTTCGAAAATATAAAACCTTATTGCGCAAATCTGATGTAATTAATAATTAATAATGCATTCACGTATTATATGTAAAGTTGTAATTTTGAAATAGGTGGCAACCCTACTAAAAAAATTAAAGCATTGCACATCTGAAGATCATATCCTTTCACTTGTTTTTTTTTCTAATTGAGTGAACTGTGAAAATCTAATGTATCTAATTAATAAAAATGTGGTTATTTTTAAATAGGTGGCAACCCCTTTCAAAAATAATGAATGCATTTTGCACATCCGGAGACCATATCCTTTCACTGGGTATCCCATTTTTTAGTCCAACAAACGGTGAAGATCTTATAATTCAACGCAAGGATCTTATAAGTTTTTAGACAGATGGCAACCCTATAGAAATGCTAAGCACTAAATATAATGCTTCTATCGATACAGAATATATAAAACAAAATCTCATCCATATCCGTTCAGTAGCTACCAGGGTTTGAACCCAGGCGTTGCGGAGTAGAAGCGCGCACTGCTTACCACTACACCACAGCGGCCGCGTGATAAATAATGTAAATATATATATACGGTTTTTAACATTCCCGGCAAGTTTCATGACAAAATTCGTGATAGTTTTGTGAAAACACCCAAAAACCGATGTAATGGAAGCCAACCCCAAATGAATTTCAATAAAGCTTTTAAGTTGTAATAATAAATATTTGATAGAAACCTAGGATTTGGGAAATGTTTAGTTATAGGCCCACCGGTTTGGGGGTGGTGGGCGGACGGGGAGGGGCTTGGTCCTCTAAACCCACCCATTCGAAAGGGGACAGTCCCCACTTTACGAAAAGCCGAACCCCCCTTCGGTACCTCCCACAGGCCCCTAGGGAACCGTTTGAAAATGGGGAAAAACGGCATTTACCGAGGCAAACTGAGCAGTTTGAAGTGGAATATAACCAAACTAACAGAAACCGTGGGATTTTAAAATAAAAGAAATTATTCCAAGTTGGTTATGAGACGATTTTGTATAAACAAAGTTAACTAAAAAAAAGTTATTAAAAAAAAATTGACTAAAAATAATTTGTTATATTAAAAAAAAAACACGACAGGTAAAAATTCTATAGTAATAGTAATGATAGTATATTAGCGCAGAACTTCTTTCTGCGTAGGCAGCCTTCGGCCGCACTTAGATTATAACCCTCACTAAGTAGAATTCTGCTTTCTGTGTTGCCAAAGAGGGGGGGCTGAACACCTTTTGCAGAGAACACCCCTCTGCGTAGGCGGCCTTTTTCCGCACTTACGGATTACAACCCTCACTAAGTAGAATTCTCCTTTCTGTGTTGCCAAAGAAGGGGGGCTGAACACCTTCTGTAGGGAACTCCTATCTGCGTAGGCAGCCTTCGGCCACACTTAGGGATTAAGACCCTCACTAAGTAGAATTCTCCTTTCTGTGTTGCTAAAGAGAGAACACCTTTCTGCGTAGTATAGTATATGTAAATGAAACAGGTGCACTGAGGGAAAGAAGTTTAGAATTAGCGTTCGGACTACTGAAACTCGATTCGGGACTACTGAAACTCGATTCGGGACTACTGAATCTCGATTCGGGAGTAAAAAGGAAATTTTCGGAGCAGATTAACATTCTTTAA
>NW_023458568.1:13710822-13742691 GCF_013731165.1 Rhagoletis pomonella | reverse complement strand
TTAATGGCATAGTAACATATTGGATATCTCAATTCTATCGACTAGGTTATGTTGTCAAGTTAGCACTACATACCATTTTTTCTTAAAAAACGAGAGCTACAAATTTTTTCTTTCCATAACAAATTTTAAAGTTAAAAGCTACAATTAATGCCGTTATAACATTTTCAATATCTCAATTCTATCGACTAGGTGTATGGTGTCAAGTTAGCACTACATACCATTTTTTCGTAAAAAACGAAAGCTACTAATTTTTTCTTTCCACAACAAATTTACAACAAAAAAGCTACAATTAATGCCGTTGTAACATTTTCAATATCTCAATTCTGTCGTCAATGGTGCATGGTGTCAAGTTAGCACTACATACTAGATTTTGTTCGAAAAAGGGGCAACTCAATTTTTTCCAGAAAAACGAAAGCTACAAATTTTTTCTTTCCACAACAAATTTTAAAGTTAAAAGCTACAATTAATGGCATAGTAACATATTGGATATCTCAATTCTATCGACTAGGTGTATGGTGTCAAGTTAGCACTACATACCATTTTTTCTTAAAAAACGAGAGCTACAAATTTTTTCTTTCCACAACAAATTTTAAAGTTAAAAGCTACAATTAATGCCGTTATAACATTTTCAATATCTCAATTCTATCGACTAGGTGTATGGTGTCAAGTTAGCACTACATACCATTTATTCTTAAAAAACGAGAGCTACAAATTTTTTCATTCCACAACAAATTTTAAAGTTAAAAGCTACAATTAATGCCGTTATAACATTTTTAATATCTCAATTCCATCGACTAGGTGTATGGTGTCAAGTTAGCACTACATACCATTTTTTATTAAAAAACGAGAGCTACAAATTTTTTCTTTCCACAACAAATTTACAACAAAAACATTACAATTAATGCCGTAGTTAACTTTTCCAATTTCGAAAAGTGTAGTGCTAACTTGACACACGTTAAATTTTGCTACTTCTGACAAAGCGATTACCGCTTTTACTCTCCCATTTTTCCCCTCCTTTGCCAGTATTTTTTCCATAAACTAATATATAATGTTTAAAAAAACGTAAATTATCGGACGGCGTATAAATTTCTGACCTTTTGTTAATAAGAGATCTTGCGAACATTAAGCTTTCAATTGTTTCGACATTATTTTTAATGAGATTCATCTCCGAAAATTTTCTTTCGGCAGCAGCACTACTGTGCGGTAAAATAGCTATTGTCAGCTTATACTCTGCCAAATCGCTAAACATACACCTTTCCAAAACATTTTTCTGGTCCTCAATCCCTTGTTTTGGGAAATAAAAAAGTGATTCCACAAAAAAATGTTAAAGAGTAAAAGAGACAACTTCTGTTACACCTTTCTATACAAAAGTTATTGAACAAACATTTTAAAAGTTAATTATTTTGTAATACATATATTCCTAATGTGAATGGAAAAAAGTAAAAAAAAAAATCGGAGCATATTTTAGGTCAAGTGGAGTAGTAAATCTACTCCGATCGGAGCAAAGTCCGGACGCTGTTTACAATTAAGAAAGCGTGCTAAATTAATAAAAATGCGCATATGAAAGAGCACCAACCCAACTCGTAATACATTTAAGTATAAAAATTTTAGTATGTAGCTTTGCACTTACCGATTGCTTTTTCATAATTAAGTTAAAAAAATATGTAAATTTCATGCTGCCTGTAATGGGATTTGAACCCTGACCCTCTGGAAATTAGCAAATTGTGGCAAGCATCTTCGCGCACTCAGCTACAGCCAGACATTGCCTTCAAATGTTGAGTTTGAATCAACACCACGCGTGCGTGGTATGAATGTATTATTTTTAAATACGAACATTTTAAAACGATAATCAAATAAAAAGTATTCATCAATGTTATTGTGGCTTATTAACATTTTATTTTTAATATATTTTTATTTAAACAATCGTGGTACAAAGATTGTTTATTGGAAAAAATTGAAAAAGCAACAAAGTCTAAGCGGTAGAATTTATGGCAGCTATTTCGGAGATCACCACATCAGACTTCTTTTCTTCTAGACTTCAGCAGGGATCGAACCTGCGTAATCGATGTGCAAAGTCAGAAGCGTTAACCACTGAGCTATGTACACCCCGTAAACTCTTGTTGCTAATTCATTTTTATTGAGCTTTGTACCACGATTGTTCATTAGGAAAAATTGAAAAATATTAAACATAAAATGTTAATAAGCCAACAATAACATTGACAAATACATAGTTTAGGAAGAGCCTGCCTGAAACTATACAATAAAGCAAATAAGGAAATGGATGTATAGAATTTACAACAACAACCTCGCTGTCAAGTTTAAATAGCGACAAATCAGCTGCACTTGATAGTAGTTGGTTGAATAAGGAAAATGAATTAGCAGCAAGAGTTTACGGGGTGTACATAGCTCAGTGGTTAACGCTTCTGACTTTGCACATCGATTACGCAGGTTCAATCCCTGCTGAAGTCTAGAAAAAAGAAGTCTGATGAGGAGATGTGGTGATCTCCGAAATAGCTGCTATAACTTCTACCGCTTAGACTTTGTTGCTTTTTCAATTTTTCCTAATAAACAATCGTGGTACAAAGCCCAATAAAAATATTAAAAGTGTGGAGAGTCCATTCGCGATAGCCCTGCGGAGCTGTTCCTTACCAGAATATAGCTATCCACGTTACAGCGTAAAATAAAGTCGGGTGTCGTTTGATTTTTTGCGGGTTCAAAGGAAAGTGTCGGGGTGTGTTTCGAGGCGCTGAGGTGGCGTTGGTCGCTGACTGGGTGGCTGCGTATTTCTGTCGGAAATAATATTCTTGAAATCTTCAGCAAGACTTACCAGCTCCTCCAGCGTTGCAAAGTCACGCCGCTTGATGTAGAGCTGGTACTCGCTGCGACTGTTTCGGTACACGCGGTCGAGTTTTTGCTCTTCACTGCCTTCAGCATATCTCATCAGATTCTGTAGCTCGAGTACGTAGTCCTTAAAGGGTTCTTGTACTCGCTGGACTCGCCGTCTAACCTCTCAAAGTACCGCGAGGACAAGAAGAACTTTATAAAGTCCCGTCTAAATTGGTCCCATGTTGGCCATCGTTTGTTGTTGTTGTGCTCGATCCCGCAGCAATTCAGGCATTGCTTTCGGCAATACATCGAGGCTGATTTCATAGCCTTCGGCTAGCTCCTCAACGCGTTCTAGGAACCCTAGGGGGTCTTTAACGCCATCAAACTTTAGGCCCCACTTTCTCACTTGGTCCATAACCGTGGCGTAAGCCGGTTCGGAATAGGTTGTGAGAGTGGGGTGTGATGGTGGTGGTACGTGGCTGCTGGATTGGGCTGCCATATCCTCGTTTCTGCTGAGTGTCGGCACGTCCGCGAAAGGGATTGGGGACGCCCGGTCGTGCTTTGCGGCAAGTTCTGTCAGACGCTTTGTGTACCGTGGATCGTATTTTACCTCTGACAGGAACTGTGATAGCCTCTTCCGCAGCTCGTCAACTGTCCCGGAATATTCTAACCCGAACTCCGCAGTGTGCTCGAGGAGTTCCTCTTTGCGTAGGTAGTATACCCTTTTTCGCACGTTCACTATCTGCTCCCTCTTTAGAGTCTTTTTTTCAGTCTTTTTTCGCACGTTCACTATCTGCTCCCTCTTTAGAGTCTTTTCTCACAGTCTTACCACATTTATCTTTCACAGTTTAGTTTATTCTAGTATTGCTATGTTGTTGTTGTTGTTGTTGTAGCGGCACTACTAAGCCCCGCCTTTTTCGGGTCTACGTTCAATCATTTTCGTCAAGCTCAACTAACGGGAGGCCCAGGAAACGAGCTGTTTCGATGGGTTCGGACCAGAGGGAGAGGGGTGTTAGCTGAGTCGGATTGAGCTGGCATGCAAAGAGGTGGTTGGTGTCGTGGGGGGACTCTCCACATGCCGGGCACTCATTGGGGATATTGGGGTCGAGTCTGGACAGGTAGCTGTTGAGGCGGCTACAGTATCCAGACCGTAATTGAGCCAGGGTAACGGGGGTCTCTCGTGGCAGTTGAAGTTTCGTCTCTTCCACAGGTGGTGATTGGGCTCGTATTACGGCATTCATAGGTCGAGAGTCGAGGTAGGTGGTGACTGACTCTCTATGAATGTCGTTGATGGCTCGTCTGTATGTCGTCGGGTCCAATGGTTGGTCTACGTACTGTTGGACTGCGTCCTTGTACACGAATAGGTGCCCCCTGACTTGCCTGGGCGGAGGCTCCTCCTGAAGCAACGGTCTGTTAGGGTGTTCACTTCTGTGACACCCCACCAGAAATTGCTTACAGAGCATTTTGTTGTGTTCTCTTACGGGGAGCACTTGGGCCTCGCTGTGCAGGTGGTGCTCAGGCGTCATCAGAAGGCACCCAGTCGCTGTCCGGAGTGCGGCGTTCTGACAAGTCTGTAGCTTCGCCCACTGCGTCCAACTAGTCCCCAGCGTCCAAACTGGCGCAGCATAGTTTAGAATTGCTATCAAATCTTGCCCTAGTATTGGCAAATCAAGTCCCTGCTCGGGCGCCATTTGTGACGAACTCCGGGTTATGCTGGGGTATGCTCATCGGCTGCCGGGTTCTCAATAAAAATAATAAGGGTTCGTTTTTCGGTTTATAGCAAAGCACTCGTCTGTCTTGGACGTACGTTAAGAGGACGGGAGTAGAACCTACCCGTTCCTCTCCGATTGGTGGGCGTAGCTCCGTCCCACCAAATATAATTACGGCTATAGTAAAGGAGCGGGAGTAGAACCTACCTGTAATGGCAACCCTAATTCAGCACTGACAAAAGGTTTGTTCCATAGGCAAACTTGCGTTCCACTTTTAAGTTAAGCGGTACTTTAGAAAATTTTAGAAGTGCATTCATATTGCGCACTTTGAACATTTCGGATATAGTTAATAAAGCTCCTTTTGTATAGTTAAAAGAAATAAACGGTGTATGATTTTTTAAACGGATGTAGTTACCGCGAGTGTACGGAAAATATTAAAGTTGTAACAATAAATATCTCTTAAAGAACATTAGTGAAATACTAGGAGACGAACTCCGCATAGCAGGCGTGCTGCCCAGCAAGCAGTAGAAGTGCCCATACTGCTACCACAATCTTCCCTTTGGGATAGGGCCGTATTGAGCCTCAGCGGAGCCCCCACTCAAGCCGGAGCAGCCCGACGCTTCTGGCGCCACACAGGTCGAGATTGGTAAGCCTTAATAGTAATTGGGGTAGGTGGGTTGCCGTATTGAGGTGGTTTGCGCGACATGGCGACCGTGACGCAAAGCCTGGCAGAGGCGAAAATTACGGCAAAAATGAAAAACCATATTTAAATGTTCATCAAAAAAATTTGCTGTGGTTGTGTGGGTAAGTGTCGTACATAAAAATTTGAACCGCAGCCGTAGAAGTAGCTGTAAACTGTACCTAACTGCAAATCGCATAACGGCATAGGTACGCCACAACTCGCATAACGGCATAGGTACGCCACAAATACCTAACGGCATAGGTACGCCACAAATACTTAACGGCACAAGTACACCAATTTCATAACGGCATACCCACGCACCACCACCAATTCCATATGCATTGCGGCATATAAGCGAAACCACGTCATTCCACACACGCGCGCATACAGCAAGCCCGTTACATATGTACATATTACAGTTTGCAGTACAGTATTTTGACTGGAATTGGGCATGCGACGGTCGCGTTCAGGCATACCACCAGCCAAACAGAGGTACACTCGTGCAGTACCCCACGCGACTGTTCGCATAGCGGCATGCTCACGCTAAATTTAGAGCATTACACCATCTTAAGACAGCAGCGCGGGAGGCCGTAGTATAGCAACTTAAACAATTTGTAAATAAAATTTATACGGGACTGCAGCGGGGGAAATCAAATTTCAAGTAAGCAAGCAACACCGAATTGATATAACCAACATTTTTTTTGAGACAGCGGCGTGGGATCCGAAAACCAGCTAGCAAGTACAGTCAAGGAGTAAGAGTAGTTTTTAAATTTGATATTGCTTCTTAACATTTTTGCTAAATACTTAATTAATTAATCAAAATATATACTAAATACGAATTTCCTTAAACAAAAAAAAAATACAAACAAATTTTCTATATTTATATGTATGTTCAAACACAAGTTAAACTACCCTGAAGGGAAAAATTGAATTTTCTAAAAACTTGTACTAGTACTAAGTGATTTTTCAAAAATTTAAACTTAATTTAAGTATACTTGCATTTTTTTTACCTAGATATTAAGGCGACCTGACAAAAAAAAAAAAAAACTTGTTTGGATATCGACACTATAAATAGCAAACCACAGTAAATATTTAAGCTTAATTCTGATTAATTGGCACCATTAAATCGAATCAAAATAATTGATTTTTCTTGAATGCCATAAGTTTTCCTAATTCATAAGGAAATCAAACATTTTTGCTATTATAGTACAAGTGGTACAAACGAGTTTTGGATAACCTTTAGATTTAAGCAATTCAACACTTTTATAATAAATCTTTTCTCGTAAACCATTTTTATATTAGTATATAAGTTGACGTGAGTGACTCAGTGAATTTTCTTTTCATTTTTCGTATAATATAAGTGATCAAAATTTGTTCATATACAATATTTTCTTATTAGAACATAACAACACGCGACTTGAGCATAAACTTTTGCTACCAAATATTCATTCATAAATTTTTTTCGAAAATATTAATATTATCATTTCGTACAATTCCTTTGCTGTTTGACAACTTTTTTTATTAATTCCCACTAGGGTTACTTGCTACAAACAATTTTTTCATTGAACTTTCATAGATTTAAGTCAGAGTGTGTAAATTTATGATTTTACCATACATATCGGTACATGTGTTACGAACCCTACTTTTCTTTAATAAGAAAATTAAACATTTTTAAATGAAATTAAAATCTTTTGCTTTGCATGTGTGCTGCATGAAATTCCTGATATTCCCACTGCGTGAAAATCCCTTTTTCCATGAAAACTTTCAGCTTGCACCCGATGACTCTTTGAGGAAAAAGACCTAAGTATTTTTCAAATTATAAAACTTTACGCTTATAATAGCATTTTCTATTCGATTTTTTTCCGCATGTGTCTAGTGAAGAACTTGCATAATTTATTTTTGACAATTATATAAAAATATAGAATTTTTCTTTTGCCTCGCGGGGTTGCCAAATGTCAGATTTTGACACAGTGTTCAAAGATTTGCGTAATAATTTTTCAAAAGTTTGTAGACGGGTTTTACAAAATCGCCCAATAACATCAAAACAAGAAAAGCTAAATGAATATAAAAGGTCTTTAGTGGAAGCATATAATAATATATTAATACAAGTGAACTTGCATTTCAAGCAGTGAGATAAGCCAGAGTCGGTAATAGATAATTTGTTACGGTGTAGAGAACAACTTTTTAAATGCTTTGAGAAAATTAATTGTCATATAAGAATACCAGAGAATTTCTCAGAGTTAATTAAAGAAGAAGTTTGTTACACGGTAGCAGAGTTTGAAGAATTTTCCGACGCAACTTCGACTGGCATAGTTAATAAAAGCAGTTCCTTGTCAATACGTGAAGATCTTTTAGGATTTGAAAGTTTACATAATATAAATTCATTTTCGAACATTGACGACATTACAATGGCAACTTCCGAGCAAAAAAGATCTTTCTTAAGTTTGTGCGCCTCAATAATAAGAGAAAACTATAGTGGTGACCCGCTTTCACTTGCTTCCTTTATCGACAAAATAAATTTAATAGAAGAATTATCTGACGAAACACTAACTCCAACTTTTATTGCATTTGTTAAATCGAAACTCGAGGGTAAAGCTCGCGAATCTCTACCACCGCAAATAAATTCAGTTAGCGAGATTAAAGAAGCGCTGTGTAGGAAAATTAAACCGGACAACTCTAAAGTTGTCGCGGGAAAAATTGCAGCTTTAAAGAAAAATAATAATAATTATGCGGAGTTTGCAAAACAAGTTGACGAGTTGTCGGACTCGTTGGAACGTTCACTGATCATCGAAGGGATGACGCAAGCGAAAGCCCATGAGATGGCAGTTGAGCAAACAATTAACGTTTGTAGGCTCAACAGTCGATCGGACATGGTGAAATCTATTTTAGCATCGTCAACCTTCCATGATTTAAAAGACGTTGTTGCGAAGATGATAATAGAGCGCGATAATGAGGTAAAGGAGCGGCAGGTGTTAGCGTTTAGGTCTAGACCGATAAGAACGACTAGTTTTCGAGGTAGCTTTCGAGGCCACAACAATTTTAGATACAACAACAACAATAATAGGTTCAATAACAACAATTTTGGTAGATACAGCAATAGTGGTAACAATCGGTACAACAACAACAGTAGTAGAACCAACAGTAGCAACTTCAATAATAATTCTATTAATAGATTTTCTAATAATAGAAATCGAAGCAACAACAATAATAACAATATACGTCCAACTGTTAGAAATAACGCTAATGTGCGTGCTTTAAACGCCAACGCCCCTCAGGCGCGAACACTGAGGGCGGAAGAATTGGACAATTAAATAATTTTTTTTTTTAAAGGCATTTATTGCTTAAATTTGAATTACTCCGACTTTATTGAATTGAAAATTAATGGTTCAAACAAATTTTGTACGTTTTTAGTCGACACGCAAGCCGACATTTCTTTAATCAAAATTTCTAGCATTGAGAAACAATTTTCTATAAATACGAACGATATAATTCACATTACCGGTGTCACTTCTGATACAGTTTCTAATTTAGGTACAATTACCATAAACTTGACTTTTACTGATTTTTACATTAAACATACGTTACATGTAGTAAGCGATGATTTTAACATACCATCTAATGGTATACTGGGTAAAGATTTTCTAAAAAGTAACATGCGTTATTAGCTATGCAGGCAATTGTATTTCCTTCTGGGTAGGCAATGTAAAAGTCGCGATACCAATCCTACACGGAACCAAAAGCGACACTTGTATCATACCACCCAGATGCGAAGTTTATCGAATTTTCAATTTATTGTATTCACAGCAAGATGCATAGTTAATAGCGGTAACCCAATTATTAAAATTATAAACACCACAGATGAAGTAAAACATGTAAAGAATGTGAATATTCGGACTGAAAAACTTTCCGACTATCACGTTTACTCAATTAATAAGACCAAGACAGAAGACTCCCGAACGAACGAATTAATAAATATTTTGAAAAACCAAATCCCTACAGAAGCTAACAGCAATTTACTTGACCTTTGCATAAAATATGCCGACATTTTCGCTCTTGACAACGACAAAATGACATTAAACAATTTTTATGAACAGAAACTTAGGTTGACTGGCACTGACCCGGTATATGTAAAAAATTATCGTCTGCCATATTCCCAACGTGAAGAGATAACTCGCCAAGTTAATAAATTACTAGATAACGATTTAATTGAAGGAAGTTATTCCAATTACAATAGTCCTCTAATTT
This sequence comes from Rhagoletis pomonella, assembly GCF_013731165.1. Classification (NCBI taxonomy): domain Eukaryota; kingdom Metazoa; phylum Arthropoda; class Insecta; order Diptera; family Tephritidae; genus Rhagoletis; species Rhagoletis pomonella. The sequence goes on along the minus strand of NW_023458568.1, from coordinate 13,733,229 downwards.
TGGTTCCTAAAAAGTCTACTAATGGTCAAAAAGCATATCGTATGTGCGTTGATTTCCGCGCAGTCAACAAAAAACTTATTGCGGATAAATGCCCTCTCGCACGAGTTGACGATATTTTGGACAATCTTGGCAGAGCTAAATATTTTTCTACTTTAGACCTTTTTTCTGGATTTCACCAAATAACTTCTTTTAGCACAGACCGTGGAGCATATCGATGGAAAGTATTGCCATTCGGTTTAAGTATAGCACCCAACTCATTCTCACGAATGATGAGTATAGCTTTTTCTGGTATTCCACCGAACGTAGCATTTTTATATGTAGATGACATTATCGTCATAGGCTGTAGCGAAGCGCATCACAGTAAAAATTTAGCGAAAGTTTTCGAAACTTGCCGAAATTTCAATTTAAAACTAAACCCAAAAAATGCAATTTTAGGGCACAAATGCTCAGCAAAAGGTCTGCTGCCAGACGATTCAAAAATAGTTGCAATTAAAAAGTATACTAAACCTACTGACAAAGATGCAGTACGACGTTTTGTCGCATTTGCAAATTATTACCGAAGGTTTATCCCCAATTTCGCAACTCTGGCAGCACCTTTGAACAAATTAAGTAGGAAAAGAGTAGATTTTGTTTGGGATGAGAAATGTAATGAAGCTTTTCAAGCGTTACGATCAGCCTTAATGTCACCGAAATTGCTACCATATCCAGACTTTACAAAGCAATTTATTATTACAGTTGATGCTTCAAAAATAGGGTGTGGCGCTTTACTTAGCCAAGAACAGCAAGGTTGCGATTTGCCAATATGTTTTGCCTCAAAATCATTTAACAATGCAGAACAGAAAAAACCAATTATCGAATTAGAACTTTTAGCAATCTATTTTGCCATTAAACAATTTCGACCATACGTTTATGGAACACATTTCTTAGTAAAATCAGACCACAGACCATTAGTATACCTGTTCAATATGAAAGACCCCTCTTCAAAACTTTCAAGAATAAGGTTAGAACTAGCAGAGTACAATTTTACTATTGAGTATATTAAAGGGAAATTAAATGTTGGCGCAGACGCACACTCACGTATAACGATAGACGAAATAAGGGAATCAACGAAAAATATTTTGGCAGTACAGACGAGATCAATGACTAGACGAGAGAATGATAAAATGACACAAAATACAGACAATAACGAAGATGAAAAACACGAGACATTAAACGTTTATGATACATTTTCTTACAACTTTTCAAAAAAGATACCGCGTATTAGATCAGAAATTACTTATGATAAAAATGATAAAATTAAAAATTTACGAATTTGTGCACATATTAAACATAAAAAACTCGAGTTACTTAATTATGCATTTGCTAAAGAAATAATGAATTTAGATGATTTATTTTCGAGGCTTGAAATTGAAGCCAGCAAACGCAAAATTAAGAAGATTGGATGGCCAAAAGACGATGAATTTTTCCGTCACTTCACAATTGCTAGCTTAATAAATCGCGGAAATAATATTTTAACTACATTACATATTATATTAACAGATCCTGTGAAACTGTGACCGACAACGAAAAGAAACAGCAACTTATGACAATCTACCATAACGACCCAATAAGTGGAGGACATTGTGGACTCAAAAGATTGTATGCAAAAATTCGTACTAAAGAAGTAATTATTGACACTATAGGCCCCTTGCCAGAAACGCGATATGGTAACAAGTTCGCTGTCACCATAATCTGCGATCTAACAAAATATCTAGTAACTATCGCGATACCAGACAAAAGTGCAAAAACTGTGGCTTCAGCTATTTTTGAAAGCTACATATTAATATATGGCACAATGAATTCTATTAGGACCGATTTAGGAACAGAATATAAGAATGAAATTTTTTCAGAACTTACAAAACTTTTAAATATAAACCATAACTTTTCAACAGCACACCACCACGAAACCGTTGGTACGATTGAACGCAACCATAGAGTTTTTAACGAATATTTACGCGCTTATTTGAGCGAAACATTTTCTGACTGGGACACTTATTTGAAATATTTCACGTTTTTACATAATACAAAGCCTAATACTGTTTTTGATAACCAATTTACTCCTTACGAACTAGTTTTCGGCAAGAAAGCAACTCTACCGCACGAATTGCGAAAAGAAAAAATAGACCCGATATATAACGTTGAAAACTATGCGAAAGAGGTAAAATACCGTATGCAAAAGTCCCATGCAATAGCCAAAGAATTAATCAATAAACATAAAATCCGTAGCAAAGGTTTATATGATAGACACTCTCGTCCAGTACAGATTAAAGAAAAAGATCTAGTTCTAGTACAAAAAGAACCCAGAATCAAGCATGAAAATATATATGAGGGTCCGCACGTTGTTACTAAGGTAGATGGTGTTAATATTACTATTTTCGATAAAAGCAAAAATAAAGAAAAGACGATCCATAAAAACAGTATACGAAAGGTCACATAAATTAATTTTTCAAATTTGCAAGTCCATATGAATTTCTATAATTCAAGAAAATTAAAAAAAAAAATGAATTTTCACGTCACTTATACAAATATGATATACTGCGTTATAATGTTACAATATTAAGCGACTTGATTTAAATGTTTTTATAAACATGCGTGATAACTACCATTTTGTAAAAACAAAGTAAGAAAACATGAAATAATAAGTTTCAACAAATACATACACAAGTATTAATACATTAAATTACAAATTTTGGTTAGTAATTACTTAATTTACTCATTATGAAAAATGCGTATAATTAGACGTACACAAAATGATATTTAACTTAAGACAAAAAGAAAGAAAAAACCTATACTTCATATTTAGCAGTCAAAAATAACTAAAACAAATATTAATTTTTATATAAAGTTGATATGTTTCATGTAAACTATAGAAAGAAAAAAGAAAAGAATTTGGTTAGACATAGAATTAATTTTACGAAGAAAAAAAAAAAACTAAATTATATTGTACTCTAAAAATTTGTAAATTACAATAGTATAATTAGTTGTTACAAAATTAGTATAATAACTTATACGTGGAACATTTTTTTGTAACCTTTGTATTGTAACTTCAAATTGATATGGACGAATGTGTTAAAGTGGGAAGGAAATAATCTTTTGACTATACATCCCATTCCTCCACATCAATTTGCCATCGCCTCTTGGAGCAATAGATTATAAGCCTGATCACCTTACAACAATCTTTCCCAAGAAGGGTGATGTAACGGCAACCCTAATTCAGCACTGCCAAAAGGTTTATTCCATAGGCTAACTCGCGTTCCACTTTTAAGTTAAGCGGTACTTTAGAAAATTTTAGAAGGGCATTCATATTGCGCACTTTGAACATTTCGGATATAGGTTATAAAGCTCCTTTTGTATAGTTAAAAGAAATAAACGGTGTATGATTTTTTAAACGGATGTAGTTACCGCGAGTGTACGGAAAATATTAAAGTTGTAACAATAAATATCTCTTAAAGAACATTAGTGAAAAACTAGGAGACGAACTCCGCATAGCAGGCGTGCTACCCAGCAAGCAGTAGAAGTGCCCATACTGCTACCACAATCTTCCCTTTGGGATAGGGCCGTATTGAGCCTCAGCGGAGCCCCAACTCAAGCCGGAGCAGCCCGACGCTTCTGGCGCCACACAGGTCGAGATTGGTAAGCCTTAATAGTAATTGGGGTAGGTGGTTTGCCGTATTGAGGTGGTTTGCGCGACATACCCACAACCTTCCAAGAGAGGGAGTAGAACCTGCCCGTCTCTGAATACCTGGCTAAGATCTATAGGAGTGGGAGTAGAACCTGCCCGTCTCCTGATACCTAGTATAGGGTGTAGAGCCTACCCTATGCGTGCAAAAGCTCCTAACTCTGCAGCAGTCACCTGAGGACTCCTGTCTGCTTCGATTGCTGGCCGGCTATTTATACAAATTGCCGGCCGCAGTCGCGTCGCGTATGTCCTGTTGTCCTTGCCATCGTGCTTGAAGTATATGTACAATTGTATGTATATGATTATATGAATAGTAACGGTAGTTCAAATCTTTTAGTGCTGTACAATATGTGGCTACAATTTAAAGTATTTATTTTCAATTCAAAGCATGTATTACTTAACAATTATACATTTTATGTACAATTCAAAAAGTATCTGTATATATACATGAGTGTTGTGGGGGCTCCAAGCCCTAGGATTGGGGTCCTGCTTGCAACAATTCTTTACCAAGAAATACGTTTATATTAAAATTTAGGAAAATGGGCGTGGCGCTGCCCACTTGTGATCACATATATGTATCTCGGTAACCGTTCTACCAATTTTTACCAAACTCGGTATGGTTATTGTGCTTGTCACATAGAAGCAAAATTTATTGAAATCGAACTAAAAATCCGGCGCTTTTCATATAATGGTAAATTTCAGAAATGCTGGAAACTTCAATATTTCGAAATTTAAGGACGCGTCCTGTGTTGCGGCTAGTGGAAAAGTAACTTTTTTCCGATTATTTTTTTCAGTGTTTTTAATGATGCAATTTTGTCACAGACATTCCAAGTAAACAAAAAACACATAAAGCTTATTTTTATGTTGGCCCGTTGATTTTTAATTTATTTTAGAAGTCAAATATACAAAATTTTCACGAAGAGAGGGGATTTCAGGGCTGTATTCAAAATGATCTCATTTGATTTTGGTGACAGATATTTTGATTCGGAAAAAAAATCTGCCTTCGGACAAGTATCTTCTGTAAAAAAAAGGAATGTTGTTTGAGACATTTTCATATGCACCTTTTTTAGAGCGAAAACCCGACTAAAGGTCCATTTTTCCTTTAAATTTGGGTTAGGTAAGCAATATCTAAAAAGTCCCAGAGAGTCCCAGTTCCAAACCACTACAGAAATGTTACATAATTTGTTTTCAACGAACTATGAAAAAATCAGCTGCCCATACCTGCCCTCCTGGGAGTTATAGCGATTTTAGTATATCACTCTCAGTATTTATTCCATAGAAATAGAACGGAAATTCTCGGAATCACTTATTGAATAATTTAATCATATTGGTTTTCGGGTGACTTTCCGTCATCCCACGTCAAATTTTTATTATTTTCAGACCGGTTTCGGCTAATCGCCATCTTCAGTGTTTTCTTTTTTGTCACTAATTAGTCCGCATGTGTGTCCGTCTTTATATAGTGTTTTCTTTTAGCTTGTGGTGGTACCTTTCTCTCTCTCTGTTGTTTTACTATTTTATTCTCTCTCTTTCGCTCTCTCTCTCTCCCCCTTTGTTTTTACGTCTAGGTAGGTGGGTGAAATAATCCGTTATTGCGCGCTTATTTGTATTGTTTTTATTTTGTGGTTTTTTTTTTTTTTATTCTACATCTATTCTAGCACTCCACAAAAATGAGCATAACTCTCTTAAAACTGAAGCTATTGACTTCAAACCGGTATCAAATTAAAGCTTTTATTCCCACCTTTCAAATAAGAAATGAAATAGATTTTGGTTTTATATAAAATTTCAGAGTTTTTCAACAAATATCGAAAAATCATAAAAATTTGACGTTTATAATTCTTGTTCGGACCACCCTATAGTTTATTTAAAAAACTAATCATAGGGTATTTATCAGAAATAAAAGAACAATTAAAATAAATTTTTTTGTAAATTTTTCGAACAATTATTTTTTTTTTTGACTTTTGTTGAAAATTTGACCCAACAATTTTTTTCGGTGTAAATTTTTTTTCACTCATTCTGTTTGGGATTTCATTCTGACCAATCTGTAGAAGTTTCTCATCGATACAATTAAAATTACAGTTTAGGCAATATGATTTCCAAAAAATTCCGGTTTCGCAACACTGTGGGACGCTAATTTACTCAAGATTGATACACCCCGGCTTACCATGTAGCGGTAGGTTTCGTGAAGGTGAAAAACATATATTTAATACTTTCGCCGGGTATTTAATGTTCGGCCCCGCCCGAACTTAAACTTTCTTACTTGTTCTTGGTAGAGTACTGGAACTTGGCGTGGAGATATATGAAATTAATCACATAGTCATGGAGAAAATATGGAGCTATTGGAAAAGGGGTGGGCACCTACCATACAAGCCGAATTTCATACTGCATATCCCTGGAAGTGTTCATAGTACAGTACTGGACCACTTCGTATGGAGATATATGAAATCAATCCCATACTCATTGAGAAAAATGGGCTCTTTCAAAAGAGGGCGTGGCAAAGTACAAACCAGAGGCCCTTATTATGAGCTGCATTCGATTTTCGATCTTCGCTGGCTATCGAAGATCGAAAGTGAAATTCGTATTATGAGCTATGCAAGCGTGTCGAAATTTTCGTTGAGTATCGAATTTTCTGTCGAACAGATTTTTGCTTTCGATGGTGTAGCGAAGTGTTAGAAAAGTGTGAAAAATGTATGATTTCGTATATGTTTTCTTACATTTTGGCGGCTAGACACTAATTTTAAACAATTTTTATTAATTTCGTGCAGTTCTAACATCGTGAATACTAAACACAAGCTCGAAAAGCTGGTTTTACTTGTGAAAGAAAATCCCAATACTCTGTTGGCGCGATCTCTGAGAACAAAATCGTAGCGCTGTTGATAGTTTTAAAATATTTTAAATAGATTTGGCTCACAAACGCTTCTTTAGATGGCCGGAACTTTTTAATGAATCTGTAGACAAATTTCTTAAATATATTTTATTTCAAAATATATTCGAAAGACTAATAAACTTAAACTCTCTTAAACATTTGCCACTCCTGGCCAGTTTACTTAGCTCTCATCCTCCGACGAATCGTTGAACCAGAACTCGTTGTACTCATTTTACTACGTTTTTATAAACTTGCTTTCTTTTTTACTTCATTTTAATTAGAACAAATTTACATAAATATGTACAAGCACACTATTTAGTTTGCTCGATTTGTAAACAAAGCTTCTCAGCGGTGAAAAATATACTATTGTGAACAACCTAAACGGGCGAAATTCACAATAGCGCTATTCTTCATCGAATAAGCGCCATAATACCAAATGAAAATTCGTTCGCTCAGCACTTTCGACCACAGTCGAAAATCGAATGCAACTCATAATAGGGGCCAGAGATGCTAATTTTTCGGCTTTTTCCGATCCCGGGATTTTCGGGATGGGGTTGTCACAATCCCGGGATTTATATATTCATTTCTTTCAACAACTTGAGTCGAAAAAATTGCTTCTATATTGTTTGAGAAGCTCTCCTACATGAAATAAATAATAAATAAATGGGTTTGAAACCCACTTTTTTATTTAAAGTGGCGTTTTTATTTTTTCTCTCTAACCGCAGGATTTATTTTGAAGGACTTTGTAACTTCAAGATATGATTAATTCCAAAAATTATTAAAAAATTCAATGCAATGTAGAATAAAAATATGGGTAACAAATGCAATAGGAAATTTCTTTAGAATTTAAATTTTAATTTTTTGGATTCACAAGGACGAATAGGTAATTTTTAAGCTGACAAAGTTGTCGAGTTTATATAAGCCCTTAAGATATAATTTTTTCAAAAAACAAATATTGCGAAATTTCAAGGATAAAATTTGAAAATGACATTTTCATTATTTACCAGCCCTTCTGCACTTTAAACTTGAATCTGTTTAAATTCTATAGGATTTCCTTATTAATTTTATAACCATACTTCTTCTCTAAGCACATTTCTCTGAATTTTTTATATCATTTTTGAATTACTGGCGTCAGAGTGAAAAACTATAAACGCAATTTTACTATATTTGGCCCATGGTTTCGCGAATATATTGATATTTATGTGTAAAAGTTTACTATCGCTCGGTGTTATATAAATAACGAGCTAGACATTTATAAAAAAAAAATAAAAAAATAAAAAAAAATAAATATAGCCAGTACTGGTCAAGAAAAGGGGTTTCTATTATTGCCATCAGTGCAAATTACAAACCCCGAAAGTCCCGGGATTACTTGCCACGAATCCCGGGATTTTCGCGACCTTAAAAAGTCCGGGATCCCGGGATCCTGGGATTAACATTCCAAGTACAAACGTACTGACTTTTACTTATATTTGAATGTATATATAATTCTTCTGTAGGTTTATTTGTGAGTGAAATCCTAAATGGCTTGAGGGATTTTAACAAAGTTTTTTGTGTGTGTTTGAGTGGGTCTATGGATAGTTTAGTTTCACAATTTAATCCGCCAGTTGGCGCTGGAGCTGAGTTATTACTAAAGATTTTTTTTATGATCCGATTTGGCGAATATTCAAAACATGTATTGGAAACGGTAAAGGCAGTCCAATTGCAAAAAAGAGCCAGGTGGTGCTGAGGTCGAGTTATTACTAAAAATCGATAAGTGAGACCTGTTGCACCATTGAGCATATCGAACTCTCGTGTGTTACGATTGGCCCAATGGATGTGAGTTGGCAATATTATTATGCGTTAAAGCTTCATTCGGAGACACCAGGGTTGAGTTGTGTAGTGGTGAATCACAAATCATCACCTGTCGAAATACCTTAAAAGCCAGTTTCATAAAAGCAATTTAATGAAAATTTATTTTTTTAATTGCATTTAGTATAGAATCTGACAGAAAAAAAATCATTTTGCACTTAAATTGCTTTCGTGAAACTGGCTTTTAAGGTATTTCATCTCAGTCTATGTATGTATATTGTATTTCTGTAGAACAAGGATATGCATGCATTTTGAAATTGCCACCAAATATAAGATAAACACCCCTATTCTGCAACTCTTTCGTATTCGGATTTTGCTACGAATCGTAGAAATAGTATGCTGCAATCGGAATCGTATTTTCATATTTTCGAACTTTCGAAATTCTTAACAATGGCATGCCTAAAAACGAACGAGTAAGCTTTTTTGCGTAATTTTGAACGAAAACAATTCTGTGTCGGAGGCGAAATAAAAGATGTAAATCGATGTGTGTTTGCAAGAAATATTGATGGTGTTCATTTAAACAGATAAATTTGCCTTTCGCATATACGTATATTTTTATCCACTGCTTTATATAACCGAGCAGAAAAGAATATTTGTTGCCCTTTATCGAGAAACTTGGGTCCGGTTTAGTTAATGTACAACGATCTTCGGTTGTTGTGTCCAAACGCATGACCCGAATCCAAAAACTTTAACACCCCTATTCTGCAACTCTTTCGTATTCGGATTTTGCTACGAATCGTAGAAACAGTATGCTGCAATCCGAATCGTATTTTCGAACTTTCGAAATTCGTAAGAATGGCATGCCTAAAAACGAACGAGTACGCTTTTTTGCGTAATTTTGTACGAACACAATTCTGTGTCGGAGGCGAGATAAAAGACGTAAATCGATGTGTGTTTTCAGGAAATATTAGTGGTGTTCATTTAAACAGATAAATTTTGCTTTTCGCATATATGTATATTTTTATCCACTGCTTTATATAAACTAGTAGGTTAGGTTAACTCGGCTGCCCTAATCCCTCAGGAAAAGGGCACACTTAGGCCACCAAGGGCCCGTTGTGATGCCGTATAAGAGACTCCATATGTCCCTCCTCTTACCCTAGTAGTGGAACCACTTCGTTGCTCTGATGAAGCGCACAAAGTCATAGACGCTGGCTGAATCCAGTTCGGCCAGACATTCAAAAGAATAATGGAGGAACGAGCATCGGCGAGCTCTAGCCAGAGCAGGACAGTGGCATAAGTAGTGCTCCACGCTTTCGATTTCCTCCTCATCGCGGCAGCTACGACAGTAGTCGTTTGACTGCAAACCCATTCTAGTGGCGTGGATTCCCATCAGGCAATGCCCGGTGAGAACTCCAATAACATGCCGCAACAGTGGTCGCTCCAAGTGGAGAAGAGGGTGAGATCTACGCTTGTCAAGCTTAGGCCAGATATGTCTTGCTATCCTGCAAGTAGGCTCCGCAGACCATCTTTTATTAGCCTGTCCGACGAAGTTATTCTCAAGCCAGAGCTTGCAAGAAGATAGCGGAATGCCCGCATTACGGGCTGTACTGATTGCAGGCAACAAGGTTCCTTTCCTTGCTAGTTCATCTGCAGTACAGTTTCCTGGTATGTCTTTGTGGCCTGGCACCCACACAACATTAGTGACGTAACACCTTGCCAGTTCATTAAGAGTACGTCTACATTCCAAGACAACCTTCGACGTAGATTTGTCACTATTAAGTGCTTTAATAGCCGCTTGGCTGTCAGATAAGATTGTTACCGCCTTCAGATTAATTAGAGAATCGATCAGCCAGCTTGCAGCTTCATTTATTGCTGTTAGTTCAGCCTGAAAAACGCTGCATAGATCTGGCAGACGGAAACTGAGGCTAAGTGAGAGTTCTTGCGAGTATACCCCACTTCCTACCTTCAGATCCAACTTGGAGCCATCAGTGTAGATGGCTGTTGAGTCAGAATACGATATCAGGACCGAATCCTCCTCCCATTCTTCCCTTGAGGGAATCCTTGTCCGGAAATAATTCTTTAGTCCGGTAGACGGGACTGTGTAGTCCAGGCGCCTAAAGTCATCTGGAAGATTTTCCAAGATTCTAGAGTGCCCAAACCTCGTGTCACTCCATTTGATTAGCGCATTTAATCTAATAGCATTACAGCTTGCCTGTAGTTTACCATATAGGTCCACAGGTAGCAAGTGAAGCAAGGTCTCTAGGGCTTTAGTCGGCGTCGATGGTAACGCTCCCGTGATCATCATGCACGCCACCCTTTGGACCGCTGTTAATCTGTTTCTTATTGTAGATTTATCTACGGACGGCCACCAAACCGTTATGCCGTAGAATAGAATGGGACGCACAACCGCTGTGTACATCCAGTTCACAATATGAGGCTTCAATCCCCATTTTTTTCCAATCGCCGATTTACAGGCATACATAGCAGTTATAGCTTTCTTGCAGCGCTCTTCTATATTGCGCCGCCAAGTTAACTTTCTGTCAAGAATAACGCCCAGATATCTAACCTCCTCCGAGAAAGTCAGTACGATACCGTTCAAGGAAGGAGGTTGTAGCCGGACAGTAAAAAAGAATCTTTTTTGCCCCTTATCGAGAAACTTGGGTCCGGTTTAGTTATTTGTACAATGATTTTCGGTTTTTGTGTCCAAACGCATAATCCGAATCCAAAAACTTTAACATCACGTGTAATCAAATGATTAAAATTGTATTTAAAATAAATGTTTCAAATTTCCGAGTACTATCTTATTAATAAATTCGGTTTGCACTATGCACTTTTTTGCAAATTTCGACGTTGGTTCTGCGCAAAAATACTGTGGACGGCGTAGCCGGAGTGATATGCACAAGAAATGTTGTATACCTTTGACATGCGGAAGCCCCTCTTCCCCGCAACACAGAAAGGGGAATTCTACTTAGTAAGGGTTATAATACCTAAGCGCGGCCGAAGGCAGAAGCAAGCGCAACAGGTGGTGGACCTAACAAAGTGCATGTTTTCAATGGCTTGGAAGAAGCTGTTATTGCATTAACTGGATTGAGAACCAGAGCTTCAGGCATAGGAGGAGTTCTGGCTTGTGGTTCAACATTTCAACCAGAAGCTGACATAGATGCGCCCATGGTTACTATGCCCGACAGCTCCGCATACCTTTGTGAATCCATTGCCATAGCGCCCGCTTACTCTGCTGCTATAATTGCAAATACATCAGAATCCATAATTTTCCTCAAAATATGTAAAATTAACCAATTTTACATTAAAAAAGCACATGATGAGTGTTTTTTTAATTCCTTTCCATTTTGTTTTCCTTCATTCAGCTATCTTCGAAAAACAACTGGTAGCTGGCAATGCTGCACATGTTCCGCAAGGGTTGCAGCATGTGAATTTTTCGTTTTTCGTGGCGTAGCTACGAATTACGAATTACGAAAATTCGGGTTCTAGAATAAGGGGGAAAGTGTCCAGGGCACATTCACTATATTTCCGGATCATCGTTGCCACAAGGGAACTTCTCATGGACGTAACACTTTCGTTCGGTTATTTAAGGCGGCAAACGACCACCAAACCATAGTCTTAGCTGATATAAATGTGGATTGTTAGAGAAAGTGTTCGACCAAAATGTTTAAATTAAAAATCTAATTTTGGGCGGGACGAAGTTCGCCGGGTCTGCTAGTACATAATAAAATTAAATGGAATTACGAGCGTTGTGCTGTGTGGCAAGATCCAGGACAACAAACTTGTGCATTATTTTAAACCTGTTAATTGTCAAGTGAAGCGACAACGGTGGCAAATTGCTGCAGTGTTTCATTAGGAGACTCTTCCCGTGTGTGCGAAAACAATTTCAGTGCCAGTGACTTTATTTGTTGCCCATCTCAGCGGAGTATTTCTAAGCGGACGCGATCCCTCAATGCTTGAATTTTCAGAAGTGTCGGACGTACCTGAGGTGTTTGTGGGGACGAAGTTAGCAGTTGATGCACAGCCCCAAACTGAGTAAGTCATTCATAAACAAGCACGGCCGGATCCACGAGTACACTAACATATAGGTACTTATAAGCAAATGCTCCGCGAACACTAGTTGTATTTTGATATTCTCCAGCAAAAAATATCCAGTAACTTGCCAGTAACCAAATTTCGGAGTGTAAGCCAGTATTCACTCCCAATGAGAGAAATATGCATGAAAGTGCGAAAACGCAAAACCAGCTAGAAGTTGCAAGTTTTATGAACAGCTGATTAATTTGTTATCCCCTTTTCCATATTTCCCATCTTAATATATATTTAAATAGGTTTATTTTGGCAATTGCAACTCTAAAATCACCACAAACAATTCTTTTGGTAATGTGAATTGCATTAAGCATCATGCCATCAGCTGTTTTTCTTACTAGCAAATAGTTATTAGTAAAAATTTATCCAGTAAAAATCCAGTAAAACTTTGCAAGTTTAGCTATCATTTTTGCTCTCTCAATTCTCTCTCTTTTGCTGGTTGCAAGTTTTTGAATACGAAAACGCCATCCGGTAAAACACAGTAAAATGAGTACTGGATTTTACTGGATAGTGCGTACGCGGACAGGGCTACTATGATGCAATTTGGTTCCACTCAATTTACCGCTTTAGACCAGTATATGTACTATGAGGACTAAATGTTCGACAAGAAATTTAGCCCACACAAGCAACCATAACGTAAACCAGCAATACGACATCACGCACTATGAACCAGCAATACATCAAGCAGTGAACCACAGCAACACAAGTCACCCAACAAACTACAGCAACACAAGTCATAGCAACACCCGACAACCTCTTCGTTGCCATGACAACGCAACATCACTCAGCAACATGTAGCTGTGCGACCACGCAACACCAAGCACACAGCCTATTAAAGATAGAACACAGCCGCTCAACAGTCAGTCAGCACGGAGCTGTGGGAGCGACTGAACAACTACAGCTGAAGGGAGCGATTGCTTGTGCATCGGCAAATGACACCACAAGTCATCACCAGTCAGAGGTAGAGAGCCATAGACCGGAGTACGAGTTACAACTGAGGGGAGGGATTTCTTGTGCGTCGGCAAATGACACCACGAGACCTCGCCACTCAGAAGTAGTGAACACTAAACTCGGCTTCGATCACCGCTCGCCACAGCCTACCGTGAAGCCGCGTACGGACCACACCCGCTCGGCCGCCGTCAGCAGAGCGACGCCAACAGGAACGCTACTCACTGGCGTTACCAGTACCAGTAGAACGCCGCCACTAGCGACGCCAGAGCGCTACTCTCCGGCACCACCAGAGTGCCCCAGCGGCGCGAGTAGAACGTTACTCCCGGCATCATCAAAGTACCACTCATCGGTGCGGCTCACCTGCATTGGTGAGAGCGCTACATCTCGACGCAATTAGAGCGCCACTCACCGGCACGACCAGTGCGCTACTCTCCTGACATTGCGAGAGCGGCACATACCGGCGTCATCAGAGCGCCACTCTCCGACGTTGTCAGAGCACCACTCACCGGCGTCACCAGAGCGCTACCCACCGACGTTGTTAGAGCGCCACTCACCGGCACGACCAGAGCGCAACCCACATTGCAGGAGCGCTACATACCGACGCGGCCAGAACACCACTTATAGACGTTAGCAGCGCGCCACTCAGCGGCGTCAGCAGAGCGCTGCCCACCAGTACTACAGTGACGAGCAAAACTGTAACATGGAGTAACACCTTTTCTTTCAGCTGTCGCTATCTTTCCAAGTTCTAACGACATTCATACTGTTGTTCTGTATTTTTATTGGTACATCTTTGCTTCCTCTGTCATAACGATTTGAAGTCAATTCAACAACATTAAAGAAACCAGCAGACAAAAATGTAAATTAAGGCATATGTTACAGTTTTGCACTCATGTATTTTTAATAACTTTTTGACAATTTTCACAAAAAAAAAGAATTATTAACACAATGTTCAGTATGGTTTTGCTTTATTTAGTTTCTGGTTGCAATTTGGCATACCTAATGTGCATGTCTGTAAAAATTCTGGAGGTATAGCCTCCCATATATCCTTGGTTTGCTTTCACAGCTCACGTACTCCATTGGACGGACTTGGATACTTAGTAAGATGCGCTTTTAGTTGATTTCACAAATTCTCGATGAGATTCATGTCCTCGGATTGTGGAGGTCATTTCAAATTAGCAAATTTCTGCTTTTGTTCCAGTCTTTGCGAACATGTGCAGTGTGTTTTGGTTGCTTTTTCAGCAGAAACTCCAATTTTTTCGACTACATCTTGCAAATTTTGTTGAAATATGAACAGATACTGTTCCTTACGCATAATACGTACAAACGGATCAACAACATTTTTGAAATACAACCCCAAACTAATATTGACCGACCACTGTGATTCACAGTTTGCCTTACATGATGCGCTTAGGCTTAATTTGGGCCTTTGTTTCAATACCATGCCCGGCCATCTGCTTAAAAGCTATTAATTTAGTCTTGTCAGACCACATAAGCCTCAATTAAATCTTAAAAATGTGTTTTTTATTGCGTTATGTAAGGCCTAACATATCCCAATAGGCAACGGTCCGGTTTTCGCGCGATGCAGCAAAACGATGCCCCACTCGCACATGTATTTTGATCAAATTTGCTTTTTTCTTCTTTTATGATCCATTTTGCTCAATTTGGCAACTTTTCGCCTCACTATCTACTGATTTGCATTCAATTTTAATACCTTAAGCGCTTCTGTAGTAGTGCCTGCAGCGTTACTTGCTACTAAGTTCACAAGATATCGGACTGTAATATATTTTGACAGACTTCCTTTGTCCTTAGTAACACTTTAGGCTATATTTTTTCTCAGTCTTAACATTTTCATGTGGCAAACTCCACATTTTTTTGCCACTTTCCCTACGGTCCCGCCTTTTCGCAGTAAATCTATTATTTACATTTATGTTTCCTGATTAACCATATTATTTATTGGTGATCACTTCTTGAATAAATTACAATACAGAAAAAAGTCATCTGACTTCCAACTAAGCCAAAGATAACTGTAAAATGCAAAACTGAGAATGAGTGCAAAACTGTAACATTTGCCTTAACTTTCATTTTTGTCTCCAGGTTTTTTTATTGTTGTTGGATTGACCTCAAATCGTTATGAGAGCGGGAGTAGGGATGTACCAATAAGAATATAGAACAAAAGTGTGAAAGTCGTTAGAACTATGAAAGATAGCGGTGGCTGAAATAAAAAGTGTTACATCATGTTACAGTTTTGCTCGTCACTGTAAAGCCACGCCACTACAGCCTAACGGGCTCATAACGGAACAAGGAGCCGTTACCCAGCCACTGCGAGTGACGCTACTGAATGTTTCAAATTGTTATTTGTTATATTTATGTTCTTTTTATAGAAATTTAGGATAATTAAATAATAAAGTACGATTTACCAGAGCCCCGAAACTACAAATTTATTGTAACGAACCCTGGACACGGCGAGTATACCCCAGCATTTTAGAAGAAGCATCGGGGGTAGCAAAAACGCTTCGTTACAGTACATGTATGTACATATGTAAGTATGCATGTATATTAGACCGCGTCAAAAAAAATTCCTGCAATGCGACCCGAATAAGACTAAAATTTTAGCATTTGGTATAGTAATGATCCTCCATGAACCTCCCCTCTCTAGGGCAATTGTAAGAGGTCCCGCGAAGAGCATTTAGTTTTCCAATAGGAAGTACACGTAAGAAAATGAGTTTTTTACTTTTTAGGTCAATATAATTTTCTAGGATCAATAAAAACTCTCGAAACTGTTAGAATACATTGATTTCATGCCATTTAAGTATAATGCAGGCTCAGATTCCTTAAATTCTTGATTTCAAATAAAAATTACAAAAAAAAAAAAAATTAAAAATCAAGTTTTTGTGTTTCAATTTGTGTTGTGCGAATGTCTGCTCCATGATATTAAAGCATACGGATTACTTAGAGACTTCAAAATGTTTAGTTCGTATGCCCTATTTATCTCTGCGTACGACGAGAACTGATGGGGCAGACATGCATACAATTTTTATATTTTTTTGATAGTTTTTAATTTTTAATATTTTTGGGCATGATACAAAAAAGAAGGTACACTGAGGGAAATAATGCATAGTAAAAATGAGTACTTTATATTTGATTATCGTTTAAAAATGTTCGAATTTAAAAATAATATTTTCATACAAAATTTATTACGCAAGTATTTGACTGTTCACATCTGAGTATATATATATGAGTGTACATACGCATCCCAAGCATGCAGAGCGGCGCTCTGAGAGCGGTGACAACACTCACATTCATACATAGTACATGTTTATGCGTACAAATCGCGTGCTGTGGTGTTGATGGATATTCAACAGTTGAAAGCAAATTTATATGCCTGGGTGTAGCTGAGTGCGCAAACATGCATGCCACAATTTGTTGATATCCAGAGATGGTCAGGGTTCGAATTGCACTGCAGGCAACATGCAAGTTAAATATTTTTTTTTTTTAGTTTTTGTCTTGATTATTCACTTCACGGATGCTTTTTCAGAACGAACGCGGTCATTTTAACATGCGCGTAATTGAATAGAATATTTACCAATATACAGTACTTCCGTTGATGTTTATAGTAAGATCAATTACGTTTCTATTTGATTTTAATATTTTTTTTTTCCCTCAGTGTAGTTCCATTGTCACTTTTTCGTCGCCATATTAACAACCTGACAATTAAGCAGATTGTGACATTTCGTGCTACCATATCCAATGTCTAAAATCCTTCAAATTGTATTATTCATTTTTTGTTTATTTAAAACATTCTATTCTTAGAATCGAAATTTGAACAATGGCTTTGGTTTATTGTGTCCACACGCGTAACCTGAATAAAAAAAATGTTGACGTACACCTGTGGTCAAAGGATTAAAATTTAGTATAAAATAAAGATTAAAAATTTGCGAACACTAATTGATTAATAAACTCGTTGTGAAATATGCACTTTTTGTAAAAAATACTGTGGTAGGCGGAGTTGGACAGATTAGGGTTATTTTTTCTAAGCGCGGCCGAAGGCCTCCAACGCGGAAAGGTATTCTGCGCATAAATCCCGTGGTTATCGTAACCCGAGTTTACATTTTCTGGCAAAATGCTAATTTTACCCCATTTTAAAATGAGTCCCCAGGGGTCAGAGAGGGGAAGGGTGACCTCTCTTAAAGTTTGGACTGTACGACACTTACGACACCTACGAAACCTTGTGAACCACCTAAGTATGTATTAAATTCACACAGAAATATTTATATCAGAAACAATCATCTTCGGTATAGAAAACTGTAATAATCCTCGCTAGTTACATTGTGAAACAATCAGACACTCAAAAATTGTTAAATACGTACATACATATATAGTAGGGCGGGTCGATTTGTAGGGGCCCAAAAAAATTACCAGAGGCACATCGCGATTTTGATTATCTGGGCCATTTCAAGCATTTTTGTCCTAGAAACCATAGGTCTAAAATGAATTTCGAGCCAGCGATTTCCATTTCTGGCATTAATTTTTTCAGTTGAGGGCCGCCAGAGGACGCTTCCGTGTTTTTTTTTTTGGATTTTAACGCTTTTTCCGAAAATCGACAACATTGTTGCGAAAGTCCGCGAAATTTGACATTCTCATAATGCAACTTCAATTTTAAAAAATTTTCATTTTTGAAAATGAAATTTTTTTTTTATTTTTCAACTTTTTTTTTATTTTCTTTTATTTTTTTATTTTACATATTAAACACAGTATGAAAATGAAATAGCACAGTATGAAAATGAACAAGTAAAAAAGTCTAAGTTAGGGCGGAGCCGAACATAAAATACCCGGCGCAAGTATTACATATATGCTTTTTCACCTTTCTGAAAGCTACCGCTACATGGTAAGCCGGAGTGTATCAATTTTGAGTAAATTAGCGTCCTTAAATTTCGAAATATTGATGTTTCAAGCCTTTCTGAAATTTACCGTTAACTGAAAAGCGGCTGTAATTTAAGTCCGATTTCAATAATTTTCAACATTTTGCTTTCATGTGGCAAGCACAATAACATACCGAGTTTGGTACAAATTGGTAGAACGGTTACCGATTTACATATATGTGATCATAAGTGGGCGGTGCCACGCCCATTTTCCAAAATTTTACCATAAACGTATTTCTTGATAAGGAGTTGTTGCAAGCATCAATTTTGTATAAATTAGCTTCAATATTTACTGATATATCGAAGATTTTGTATTTCTCTAAATTACCGTTATATGGGATGTGGGCGTGGTTATCGTCCGATTTTAAAAATTTTCGGCGATTTTGTATACTGTACCAAGGCCAATAACTGGGCCAAGTTTGGAAGAAATTGGTGCAGCGGTTACCAAGATATCACATGTAACCATAAGCGGGCGTGGCTACGCCCCTTTTCCAAAAATTTATAACATTCTTATTTTCCGTCTAAAAATTGTTGTAAGTATCAATTTTGAGTGAATAATCTTCAGTAGTTAATAAAATATCGCAGTTTTCGTATTTCTGGAAATTACCGTTATATGGGAAGTTGGCGTGGTTACAGTCCGATTTCGCTCATTTTCAATACCAACCTACCTTGGATTAAGGGAAGCCTACATACCAAATTTCGTTGAGATATCTCAATTTTTGCTCGAGTTATCGTGTACACGGACGGACGGACAGACGGACGGACAGACAGACATGGCTTAATCGATTTCTCTATTCATTCTGATCATTTATGTATACATTTGTCTATATCTATCTCGATTCGTTTTGGCTGTTACAAACAACCGTTATGTGAACAAAATTAATATACCCTTGTGCACAAGTGCGCTCGGGTATAAAAAGTAAGTGCGCCTGGGCCACACTGGAGAAGTGAAACTTACGTTACATACATATCTATTTTGTGTCATAACCAATATCCATACATACATATGTATGTACATACATACATACATCTGATTTTGCTTAAGGTTATATTTTTTGTCTTTTTTCTATCTAGATCCCTACCTCTACCTCTGTTCGTTCTAATTACATTTATGTTATTCTGTTTTTCATTATCTTAATTTTTATCTTTATACTCTATCGATAACAAAATCGATAGTAACATCCAATAAAATTATCGATAACAAAACCGATAAAAATATCGATAAAAAACGATAAAAATTTCGATAGCGAAAACGATAATAATATTAGTAGCAAAATCTTTTAGAAACTCGAAAAGAATATCCATAACAAAATCGATAAAAATATCGATAACAAAATCGATAAAAGTATCCATAACAAAATCGATAAATATCGATAACAAAATCGATAAATATCTATAACAAAATCGATAAATATCGAAAAAACTTCGATAAATATCGATAACAAAATCAATAAATACCGATAAAAAAAATCCAAAAATATCGATAACAACATCCTTGAATATCGATATAAAAGCGAAAAATATCGATAACAAAATCGATAAATATCTATAACAAAATCGATAAAAATATCGATAACAAAATCGATAAATATCGATAACAAAATCGATAAAAATATCGCTAACAAAATAGTTAAAAATATCGATAACAAAATCGATAAATATCCATAACAAAATCGATAACAAAACCGATAAAAATATCGATAAGCCGAGAATTCCGAGAATTCCGAAAATTTCTAAAATCCCAAAATGATTCCCAGGTTGAGTCTCTGTGTCTCTCTCTATATCCTTTCCTCTTTAATTACCTTTATTTTAATCTTTCTTTCCCCATCTTCATCTTTACTTTTATCGGTATCCTCATCTTCCTCTTTGTCTTTACTTTTATGTTTATCATTTTCTTCATCTACATACATATTCCCCTTCACCTTTGCCCTTATATATATAAGTAAAGTGTTTAAATTTATCTTGACCTTAATTTTACAACGCTTTTATTATTTTAATATCTATTGCAAAATTTTGTACAGACAAGACTAAAAAGTAGAAAAAAAAAAAAATTTAATATACAACGCTTTTATAAATGGACTAAAAAGTAGAAAATAATATTTATCAGTCCCACAGAATTTGTTTTGATAACTTTTGATTTTGAAATTTTGGCAAAAGTCATTATAAACAATTAATGACATTGAAAATGAAAAGTGTGGGGCGCATGTAATACACTTGAATTGATATGAAAAGTAACATATGTATGTATGTGGGCATATGAATAACGACCGCTTAAAATCGATCTCAAATTTGTATTTTCGCTGTAGAATGTTATGTAGTTTGACTATTGTCAATGAAATCGAATGCTTTGTACTGCATACGCTCAAAGTTTTTCGTTTTCAATGTCATTAATTGTTTATAATGACTTTTGCTAAAATCATCAAATCAAAATCAAAATTAAAAGTTATCAAAACAAATTCTGTGGGACTGAGAAATATTATTTTCTACTTTTTAGTCCATTTATAAAAGCGTTGTATATTAAAAAGTGGCTTATTTTATTTTATTTATTTTTGCCTTTATCTTTACGCATATTTGTTTTTGTTTTTATTTTTACCTTTGCATTTATCCTTTTCTTTATCTATGTACGTAGTCACCTTTACTTTCATTCTTGTATTGGCGTTTTTCTAAGTGTTATTCTTTAACCTTTCATCAGCAAATTTTAGTTAAATTAATACGATATGCATACAAACAAGAATCACTTGTTTCAGCCCCAACCATTTCCTTTGCACCATTTCCGTTGCATCATTCTCGTTAACCTTTTATTAGCAAATTTTAGTTAAATTAATACCATATGCATACACACAAGAAGCATTTGTTTCAGGCCCATCCATTTCCGTTGCACCATTTCCGTTGCATCATTTCCGTTGCACCATTTCCGTGTGCAATTTCCGTTGAATTTGCCAATTTACTCCCAACCAACCAACCGCCGCTAAAGAAGTTTCACTTCAAAAACAGAACTTTTGCAACGATTCGTATGAATAAAAAAGATTTTCCTTACGTTTCAAAGGCAGTTAAAAAATGCGTATAATTTTCGTCACGCAATTGATATCATAAATTTTGTGTTTCTATTTCAGCTTTCATCACTCGAAAATTTTACCTCAAAGAGGTGTTTTATAAGATTTTATACATAATCCCAAATTTATGATATAAAATCCCCTCTAACAAAAAACTTAAATTGGGTAACGCCGCTTCGAATTTTTAACAATTGAGCAATTGTCAAAAATCTGCTTTTTAATCAAAAAGTTGTTTATTGAAACTACCCATGGTGAAATAATAATAAGGTGTTGTCACTTAGGGGGTGGTTATTGTAATTTTGGGAATTTCGGCATACCAGCGTTACAGTAATGCCTTCTCTATTCATTCCAATTTTATTTCTGGGAAAAATGGAACAAAAAATGGAGCAGACAATTTTGTGAAAAAAGTATTTTGTAAAAAAAGTTTATACGCACGTATTATTTGCAAATAATCATTTTCAAAACGGTAAACTTTGCCGTATAAACGCTGAGTTAATTTTTTATTTGCAAATACATAACTAAATCACGCAAATAAGTATTGACTAGTGGTACTATTTGCAAATAAGCCGCCATTCTTAGGTTTATTTTCTTTTTCGATGGTAATCTTATTGTCCTTTAATAATCAAGACGTTGCCATTTTTAACTTTATTTTCTTTTTCGATTTTTTATAATCAGGCAATATTAAAAAAGAATTTTTCAGCATCGAATAAACAGTGAGTTGGGTATTTGCAAATTATTTATATTTGCAAATAACTTACGTATAAACGTAGTAACTGTTTCTTTGTTTCGCTTTTGCTTTGACTTCTCATTTCAAATTCATTGGAAAATTTTAGCGATAATTTCCAATAATTGTGATTTTGTAAGTAAATTTTTGGTAAAATATATACTATACAAATCCAACAGATTATTGGAGCAGTGCTTCGGATGGCTACGATAATGCACTTTGGTCTAACAATTTAAACGCATAATTATTTTATAATATAACTGATAGAATTACGAAATGTAATTTTAAAATGTTAACGAAAATAA
>NW_023458568.1:13670484-13710812 GCF_013731165.1 Rhagoletis pomonella | reverse complement strand
TATATATATATATATCTCATGATCCACTGATCGGATATTAACCAGATTAGTATGGGACCACCTCTGAGACACTACCTTTCCGATGCAAAAAGAATTATCGAAATCGGTTGACGTGGTCCAAAGTTATGCGGTAACATACATAAAAAAAAAGGAAAGGTAGTGTCTCAGAGGTGGTCCCATACTAATCTGGTTGAGATCCGATCAGTGGATCATGAGATATATATATATATTTTTTATATGGGAGTTGAAGTCGTTTTTTTTTTGCTAAAAATTACTTGTTTTCAATTAGAAATACCTCGTAGTCTCGTAAATAAAATCAAGCAAGTTTGCTAGGTTTCTGTGGAAACGAGGCAATTACAGGAAAATTACGATGGCAAGTTTTTGTATCTTAACTTGCGCCGAGTAATTTTGGTGTTGTTGAAATCAGCATACAAAGTTCTATGGACCCAAATTTTTGGAGGTTTTCATACCATAACGGTTGGTGTTTTAGATTTATACCCAATAAGTTCATTAGAGTTAAATTTCGGTTAGGATTAATAATCATTATGATTGTTTGTCAGTTGTAATATTATTGATTATTATAACTTCCCTTCGTAATCTGGTAATTATTAATTAGTTATAATTAGAAATAATGATTATTTGTATTATTTTTAAAAACCAAATGTAATTCAAGTCAAGCTGTTAATGATATAATTTTTAAATGTAACAAATATAATGATTAACAAGACTGATTACTGAAAATAGTAGAAACATTACCAAAACTTTACATTGAAAAAAAAAATGTAATTAAATTACGATAACGAAGATATATTTTTTAAATGTAACCAATATAATGATTAACAAGACTGATTGGAGTAAAAAGTAAAAAACACTAAGAAAAAACTTGATTTTTAAAAAACCAAATGTAATTAAATTACGATATTGAAGATCTAACTTTTAAATGTAACTAATATAATGATTAGCAAGACTGAATGGAGAAAATAGTAGAAAACATTACTAAAAATTTTAAATTAAAAAAAATCGAATGTAATTCAATTTAAGATATTGAACACGTAATCTTTAAATGGAACAAACATAATAATTTTAAAAGATTAATTTATATGCATTATATCAATTGCATCTTTACTATTTGTATATTTCTTCATATAGTCCCTTTGAATAAAGGATTTGTTTGAATTCCATTAATTTTGTTTAATATATACTGGCATTTCAATGAAACCATGGTTTATTTTGAATATTTGTCGATAAGATTTTTCTTTGGTGAGAATTTTATGTAAATATTCATTTATTTAATTTTTAATATCTATATGACCGTAAAAAATTAACTCATTGTTGTGTAGATCAGTGGAATCTTCTTTATATATTTAATTCAATTTGTATATAAAAACTCATTCCAGCACTACCAGACCACTTTTCCTACTACCTTTTCACAAAAGGGGATAAAATTGTTACTCGATTCTCTTTCCTTCTCAGATGCAACCTTACAAGGCAGTCGATTGACACAAATGTCAATATTTATCCAACCAGTATTATTGAATCATGCGTATCACGTACACCCCTATTCTGCAACACTTTCTTATTCGGATTTTGATAGGAATCGTAGAAATGGTATGCTGCAATCCGAATCGTATTTTCGAACTTTCGAAATTCGTAACAATGGCATGCCTGAAAACGAGCGAGTGAGAAATTGACATCTAGTTTGCGTAATTTTGTACGAAAACAATTTTGTTTCGGAACCGAGATAAAAATTAATCAAAAAGATGTAAGTCGATGTGGTTTTGGAGGAAATATTAGTGGTGTTCTCTGAACAGATAAATTTGCGTTTCGCATGTACATACATTTTTATCCACTGTTTTATATGAATGATCAAAAAAGAATGTCCCTTATTGAGAAACTTGGGTACAGTTTAGTTATTTGTACAATGGTTTTGGTTTGTTGTGTCCAAGAGCGTGACCCGAATCTAAAAACTTTAACATACACGTGTAAGGAAAGGATTAAACGCCTATCTAAAACAAATGTTTCAAATCTCCGAGCACTAGTTTATTAATAAATTCGGTTTGCACTATGCACTTTTTTGTAAATTTGGATGTGGATTCTGCGCAAAAATACTGTGGTTGGTGTAGCCGGAGTTATATGCACAATATATGTTGTATACCTTTCACATGCAGAAGCCCCTCTTCTCCGGCAACACAGAAAGGAGAATTCTACTTAGTAAGGGTTATAATCTCTAAACGCGGCCGAAGGCAACAGTTGGTGAACCTAACCAAATGCATATTTTCAATGACATGGAAGAAGCTGTTATTGCATTAACTGGATTGATTACCAGTTATTGATTCAGGTATAAGAGGAGTTATGGCTTGTGGTCCAACAATTCAAGCAGAAGCTCACATACATAGATGCGAACATGGTAACTACGCTAGACAGCTCCGCATAGTTTTGTGAATTCATTTCAATAACGCGCTCTTACTCCGCTGCAAATGCAATAGAATCCATTTTCTTCAAATAAGTAAAATCAAACAATTTTCCTATTAATAAGCACTTGATGAGTGTTTTTTAATTCCTTTCCACTTTGTTTTCCTTCATACAGCCGACCTCGAAAAACAACTGATAGCTGGCAATGCTGCACATGTTTAAGCACGGGTTCATGTCGATATTTCGTTTTTCGTAACGTAGCTACGGATGTTACGATTCGAGCCCTGATTTCGCAGCAATAAAGTAACTTTTAATTTTATTAATTTATTTCATCTAAATTGCAGGCTCACGATACAGACGAACTTCGGTTTGATGTGGTAGTTAATAATTATAACAATTGGTGTTTACGTGCGGAAACTCCAGAAGACCGCATTCATTGGGTCGAGGTATTGCAAATGTATAAGGAGGATACAGCAAGCACAGATACTACGTCCCTACGGCGTCATGGCAGCACCATGTCTTTGCAGTCAAATACAGTTTCGGTGGCCAGCGGCAACAGTCTAAAAAAAACACAAAGAAACTTAAAGGAAAAAGCAGGTGAAATAGAGACATTTAAAGATATACTTTTCGGACAGATCGAAACTCTCCAAAGGTAGTTTTAAACATCTTTGAAATGACGTAATTTTTCTCTTGAACTGTTTTCTGTCTTTAATTATAGATATTTTGATGCTTGTGCCGATATTAACAAGACAACAGGAAAATCCCTTGATCTAGGCGATGGCTTAAAACCAATCGATTTTAAGGTATTTTTATAAATATTCTCTACATTATTATATATTAAATTATAAATCAGGGAGAATCAATCACTTTTCGTGCCACAACTTCCGGTGTATTAACAACACTTCAACACTGCGTAGATATAATTGCTGAAAGTGATGATTTGTGGAAAAAGAAGTTGGAGAGGGAAATAGACAGGCGAAAACGAACTGAAGAACAAAATCGGTGTGTCATTATTTGTAAAATTAACGTAATTTTTCGTGTTACGAGTCTTTAAATCTTCATATTACAGAAAGTACAAGGAGGAGATCGAAAAAATTAAACGTATTTCATATCCAGGACCCGATTTTGAGGTAAGTTAAATTAGCTAATACTACATCGACAATTTATTCAAATACGTATTAAAATACATATTTTTTATTTGGCCATAATTTTTTTTTTTTATAAAAGTTATTAATGTTTTTGTTATTTTATGGCCTTATAACAATTATATTCAACAATTTTTAATGAGCTTGAGGCCGTTTTTAATGAAAAACTTATTGTGGAAAAGCAACAATAATGTGAAAAAATGGTAGAAGTGATAGCTATTTCGGAAATCACCACATTTCCTCATCAGACTTCTTTCAGTAGGCTTCGAACCGACGATCCCACTGACTCAGCCAGTTGCCTATGCACTGTGCTAAGTTCGGCTTGTAAATTATCGTTGCTTTTTTCCCACTTTTTCATTTGTTATGCCAACACAATCAAGCGCAGCTATTCCGCTGCAATTCACTTGATCATGTGTTGAATAAAAAAGTTATTAATTTTTTTTAAATATTACTGACATTTCAATGGTTTTAAAATCGCGTTTTGGGCTAATATTGTTGTACGTTCTATTAGTAATTGTTTGCATTTGTTTTTGGCTAATACTGTTGTACGTTCTATTAGCAATTATTTGCAGAAAAAAAAATTTGCCGAAATGCATCGAGACGAAAGTTATTCACGCTTTTCTCTTGACGCCCAATGTATTTTGTATGGAAAACGATGAAATGAGTATTGCAAGCGTGCTAGACTCGCTGTCAATCGATACTTGTTGAAAAACTCATACGAGGTAAATATCTACAGCAAACGTTTTCCTTACAAAATACATTGGGCGGCAAAAGAAAAACGTGAATAACTTTCGTCTCGATGCATTGTGGCAAAATTTTTTTTTCTGCAAATAATTGCTAATAGAACGTACAACAATATTAGCCCAAAACACGATTTTAAAGCCATTGAGATGTCAGTAATATTTAAACAAATTTTAATAACTTTTATAAAAAAAAATCATGGCAAAATAAAAATTAAAAATGTTAAGAAAACTTCATCTAAACAAATTCGAAAAATGTTAATAGCTATCATTTCCATAATAATTCTAATTTCGAATAAATTTCGAAACTTGTATTTTTCTTTTATCGTTGTGAAGTATAAACATAATTGCATAAAAAAAGTTCGGCCTTCGAAAAAATGGTGGCCCACTTCACAAATTTTTACTCTATAATAATATGAGAAGCCCCATAACAAACCGCAATAGTTCCATTTGGATAATTTCCTAGATAATTGAGAAAAAGAAACCACCGCAGAATGGCAATTTCGATTGCCTATTTCTAAATAATGTACCATTAGTGCTTGTGTGGAATTATAAAACGGCTTGATGCACAATTTACGCAGGTCAAGTGATTTTGGGGCATTTCACAGGGACGGGTAGACCATTTTTATTAGTTTAACCATTCATTTAACAAGTTGGAAAGTGTTAAAACTTGAAGTCAGATATCAGCTTAGTGCAAATCTAATAAAGTATCAATCCTAAGATGGTCGGCTCTACGTTGCCGGATTGACTCGGAGCATCAACTCCGACCAAGGACCAACCCCAGCAGAGACCTTTACTGCAGCCTGCTACTCATCTATCCTACAACACTCAGTGCCTGCGCCTGCACTAGGGATGCCAATCCCGGGATCTCGGGATCCCGGAATCCCGGTATTTTGGACGTCCCGGAAATTTTGAAATATCGAATTGATAGTAAGAATTTGTTTATGAATTTTGAAGTATGATTTTTGTAAAATGCCGTTTTGACTGCAATTAACAAAAAGCTTGAAACTACTTTTAAATTACAGTCTGAGCCTTTTTTGAAGAAGATTTCAATGAATTTACTCATAGCGTCGCTAATGTAAACGAAACAGAGAGTTTTAAGGAAAAGTTAGATAATTTTTTAGATCAATCTACTCAAAACTTCCTCAAATCGAAAAAAGAGAAACGTACTGGTAAAAGAAGTTCAAATATTTTGTAATGTAGGAGATAGGGGTCATTATCTTCAAATGGATTATGTCTACCTTTTGGCAGTTCAGCCTAAAAGTGTTGATGCCGAAATATGTTTTTCATCAGTAGGTTTTGTATGTAAAAACTGCAGGGCAAGCTTAGAAGACTCCGCTTTGAATGCTTCGCTGCTCTTATGAAAACATTTAAGTGCAATAATAACAACACCGGAAAAAAGGGGTGTGTGTTTTTAACCAGACCCACCTACCAACATGTATTTCGACCCGCTGAATCCGATTCTGATATCCGTTTGACTCGTACACCCTCAAAATTTCTCGTAAATTGCGGAAAAAATGGCAAAAAATTCTCCATTCGTCATTTCTTTATAGAGTAGAATAAACATGTTTAGAGAAATTGTTTTTGTATATTTTTGTTTTATGTTTTTTTTTTATTTATCGTTACTTTCAAAAGTACCTGGTATTTAAATTATTATTTGTGATGTATACGTTCCTCAATCACATGTTTTTTTAAATACAATTAAAAAAAGGTTTTACTTTAAAATTGGTCTGATTTAATAAATATCGCTAGCGTAGAGTGCAAAGTTGCTAAGTCCTAATTTAAAAATTGTACAGGAGAGGAAAAAACTTCGTATAGCCATTTTCTTCAAGTATTTCGCAAAACTTTGAATACAACATTTTGCCTGTTTAAAGCAAAGCAAAACTCCATACGAATCAGAGGGATTCGATCTTTATTAAAAGATTTCGAACTTTTTTGGCTTTATCGAATTTGCGGAGCTTTTTTTTGGCCTTAGCAAATTTTCCTTTCATTGAATAAAACAAGGACCTTTACCCTTTTCGAAACGATGCAATATTAATTTATCTAGCCTCCTGTATCAAAATATGATTTTTCATTAAAAGTGAAGTTAGCAACTTTTCACTCTAAGCTAGCGATATATGAGTTTTACAATCAGTTTATCGTAAATTTTAAATAGTTTTTTTGCATGGTATGTTTAAATGCTCTCAGATATTGAATTTTTACTCATATTCATAAAATTTATTACTCAATTTCCCGGGAGTACCTACAAAATATCCCGAAATCCCGGGATCCCAATTTTCCTGATATTTTGGCATCCCTAGCCTGCACCAGTGCCAACGCCAATGCTAGCAGCAACCCCAAAGCAGCCGCCCATGTACACACCGTCCCCGACGCAAACAAAGGTGATAACACCAGCGGCAGGACCATCACATCCACATCCAGCTCAGCAAGCAGTTCAGGCAGTGCCAACTCAATGAAACCATTCAGTTCAATTGCAACGGGCTTCAATGTAAGATCGCTGAGATACTCAGTTTTATGAGGCGCAACAATAGCTCAGTCGCGGTGGTCCAGGAAACAAAAATCGTTTCCGGCTTGCTACTGAGATTGATGTCGTCAACGTATAGTTACCTCCCGCCACTAGTTGTCCAGCAGGATACAGCTCGAACATAAGTGAGCATCTCAAAGGCGGTACCCGGGTAGTGTTAGGATATCTTAATGCGCCCACGAACTCTACTCGCTGAACGAATTGACGACTCAACGTCCTGCACTGTAAACGACGATGCCTTCACAAGGGTTGCGGGTGACCGCTTCAGCTCGCCAGACATCACTATAGCAAGCAGGGGTCTGATAAATTGCATTGGTGTAAACCAGTTGTTGTTGTTGTTGCAGCGGCACTACTAAGCCCCGCCTATTTCGGTTCATCCTTCAATCATTGTCGTCAAGCTCAACTAACTGTCGAGTCTGGACAGGTAGCTGTTGAGACGGCTCTTGGCAGTTGAAGCTCCGTCACTTCTACAGGTGGTGATTGGGCTCCGATCACGGCATTCATAGGCCGGGAGTTGTTTTTGTTGTAGCGGCTACTAAATCCCAGGTCGGTTCATCTATCAACGGTGTCGTCTGTTTCAGCTAAGGGGAGGTTCAAGAAGTGTGAAACTTCAACAGGATATGTCGATAGGGACAGGGGCGTTAGCTGGGTGGGGTTGTGGGGGGCAAGCGAAGAGGAGCCGTGAGTCATGTGGCCAATCTTCGCATGCCGGGCACTGGTTGGGCACATCCTCGTTTATTCTGCTCAGGTATGAGTTCAGTCTGTTGCAATAACCAGAGCGAAGTTGGGCTATTGTGGAGCGGATCTCTCGAGGCAGCCAAAGTTCTGTCCCGTCCACGGCAGGTTGTTGTGTGCCCAGAACGGCATTGACAGGTCGAGAGTCTACATAACTTGAGACCGAATCCCTGTAAATGTCGTTCAGGGCCTGTCTGTATGTCGTCGAGTCCAGTGGTTGGTCTAGGTTAGGTTAGGTTAGGTTGATGTGGCAGTCGGTTCAATTTACCAACTCACTTAGACCTTTTGAAGGTCCATTGTGGTACCACTGCAGAACACGGGAACCTCGGTGACTATTCTTCAGAGAACCAATTTGAGGCTCTTATAAAGCGTAGAATCGGTTTTATTCCTACGCGTGATAGTTCCGTAAGAGAGCTAAAGAAGGGCCTGCCTACAAAACCTTGCTCTCCTCTTGGCCAAACCTGGCCAGCTGCAGAAGAAGTGCTCTACGGTTTCTTCCTCTTCCTCATCTCTGCAACTTCTGCAATATTCGTGGGAGAAAATTCCTAGTCTTGAAGAGTGCCTGCCAAATAGCCAGTGACCGGTTACACAAGCCGTGACCTTCGCAATGTCCTCTCTTGAGAGGCACAGCAACTCTTTCGTCTTTTTCTTTTCTATTTGCGGCCAAAGCAGCCTGGTTGTTCTACATGTGCCCTCCTCTAGCCATGACCTGTTGGCCTCTTGGATCATGCTATTTCGAAGTTCCAATTTGCAGGTTGCCATGGGTATCCCAATAGTGCCCCTGTTTTCACATAGGGGTAGATTCGTACCTTTCCTGGCTAGCTCATCAGCCCTGCAGTTTCCTTCAATATCTCTGTGTCCCGGAACCCATATGAGGCTGACCTTGAACACGGTGCTAATATCGTTTAGAGCTGCGAGGCATTCCTGCGCAACCTTCGACCTCAGCATTACCATGTTCATTGATTTAATGGCCGCCTGGCTATCCGAGAAAATATTAATCGTAGTCTTCGTTACGGCATGTGTACTAAGGTACACAGCCACCTCTTTTATAGCTAAAACTTCTGCCTGATAGACACTGCAGTGGTCCGGAATTCGGACGGATAGTTCCAGTCCTAGTTCCTTAGAGAAAACTCCGTAGCCAACCCTATTGTCTAGCTTGGATCCATCTGTGTAAAAATTCAATTCCCCCCGTCTCCATGGTCTTGGCGTTTGCCATTCTCCTCTTGACGGGATGCTCGTCTTAAAGAGCCTATTGAAGATTGGTTTGGGAGCGGAGTAGTCGACTTCTTGGTTGTAACTACCCAGAGTGTGAAGTATGGAAGCGTGACCAAACCGCCGATCCTTCCATAGCACCATACTTCTTAGTTTGAGCGCTGAATCGGCGGCCGCGTATTTTCCCACCAGGTTTATTGCGGGTA
Source organism: Rhagoletis pomonella (assembly GCF_013731165.1). Classification (NCBI taxonomy): domain Eukaryota; kingdom Metazoa; phylum Arthropoda; class Insecta; order Diptera; family Tephritidae; genus Rhagoletis; species Rhagoletis pomonella. Next base: position 13,701,838 of record NW_023458568.1, on the reverse strand, counting down.
AATTGGTAATCACCTCCAGCGCCTTATTTGGGGTGGTCCTTAAGGCACCCGAAATGCATAGAAACGCTGTTCTTTGGACCTTACTCAATAGTTTTAGGTAACTTGCCTTTTGAGTTGCTGGCCACCATACAAGTATTCCATATAAGAGTATTGGCCTGACCACCGAGGTGTATAGCCAGTGTGTAATACGAGGTGTTAACCCCCACTTGATTCCGACCGCTTTTTTGCATGTGTATAATGCAACGTTGGCCTTCCTTACTCTTTCCTCTATATTAGGTTTCCACGTTAGTTTCCTGTCTAATATGAGTCCTAGATACTTAACATTCTCCTTCAAGGATATCTCCACACCCAAAAAGATTAGCGGGGAGACAATGGGAGGCCTGTGTTTCCTTGTGAAGAGAATTGCTTCGGTTTTCTCGGGGTTTACTCCGAGTCCCCTACTCTCTGTCCAGTTCCTAAGCGTGGCCATGTTAGAGCGCAGAATCTCCATTAGGGTATTTGGGTATTTGCCTTTGACGGCAATTGCCAGATCGTCAGCATATGCTGTGACATGGCAACCCCCCCTCTCTAGTGCCACCAGCAGAGAGTTCACCGCAAGATTCCAGAGAAGAGGGGAGAGAACCCCTCCCTGAGGAGTGCCTCTACAGACCTTTCTGCTTATTGTGGTGTTGCCGAGCTTAGCGGTTATCGTCCTGCTGACAAGTATAGACTCGATCAGCACCGCCACATTCTGGTCAACTCCAAGCTCTTCTAAGGCACCCGTTATGGCGCTTGCGTTAATATTGTTGAAGGCGCCTTCTATGTCTACAAAGGCAACCAGAGCGTACTCTTTGTCGAATAAACTTTTTTCCACCAACCCAACGAGCGAGTGCAAGGCGGTTTCCGTGGATTTGCCTTTCGTATAGGCATGCTGCGCTGGGGAGAGCCTACTTGTTGGTATCACGCCCCGTACATAATCATCCACTATCCTCTCTAAAATTTTGAGAAGGAAAGACGTAAGACTGATGGGTCTGAAGTCCTTAGGGTTGGTATGAGAGGACCTGCCCGCCTTGGGTATAAAGGAGACTTTTGTCTCTCTCCAGCCTAGCGGGATGTAGCCCATGTTAAGACAGCTTCTTATAATAACCACAATGAACGGAGAGATAGTACCCCGTGATTGCTGTAGCTCTACCGGGTGTATTCCATCAAGTCCCGGTGACTTGTAAGGACCAAAAGTCTTAATAGCCCATTCAATTTTTTCGTTTGTAATCAGTCGGTTTCCCAGATCAGATAGCCCCCCTTCATTCTGGGGGTCATTAGGTTCCACCGGCTTGTTTCCAGGGAAGTGTGTGTCCAGGAGGAGACCTAAAGATTCCTCGCTCGTCGTAGTCCATGAGTTCCCTTGACCCTTGAGATAGCCAAGGTTGCATGGCGACTTTGCGAGAATTCTTCTTAATCTGGCCGCTTCCGTGGTTTCCTCAATTCCCTTGCAGTAACTTTGCCAGGATTTACGTTTCGCATTTCTAACTGCTTTTTTGTATATTTTCAGATCAGCCTTGTAGGCTTCCCAGTCCTCTGCTGCTCTCGTGGCTTTGGCCTTGTTGAACATTGACCTATTAGATTCACGTAACAAGGATAATTGTTTCGACCACCAAGGTGGTTTGCTTTTTCCCCTGTATCGAACAACCGGGCACCCGGCTGACAAAGAACTATTCATGGCTTTAGTAACCTGATTAACCAACCCCTCCAGCTCCACCTGCGTGGCGGGGTCTCGGGGAGGTATCTTTGGCAGTAAAGTCCTTAATTTATTATTGTAAACCCCCCAGTCGGTATTTCTAACATTTCTGAACTCCCTTACTTGGGGGGTCTTAAGATCTATTTCGAATTCAATATAACGATGGTCAGAATACGATTTTTCCTTCAGTACTCTCCATCTCTTGATTTTATGGGCAAACATGTCTGAAGCCAGGGTTATGTCCAAAACTTCCTCTCTACTCTTTGTTATGAAGGTCGGCTCTGAGCCTAAATTCAAGACACTAAGTTTGTTCCCTAGAATGAAGTCTAGTAACGACTCACCTCTAGCATTCGTGTCCGTACTCCCCCACATCAAGTTGTGGGCATTAGCGTCGCAGGAGGCAACCAGTGGTTTGTTCTTGAAGGCTGCTTCCTCGGCCAAGGTCCGAAACCCGTCTGGTGGCACGTCCTTGTCATGGGCCATGTAGGCAGAGGCTACCCAAAAGCTGGTTTTGTCCAGCTCAATGCTTGCCACTACCAGATCGCCGTCACTAAGCTGTGGGAGCAGGAAGATGTTTAAGTTGTTCCTTGCTAATATGCAAGCTCGAGTCTTACCTGCATTTTGTGCGGCAATAAGCTTAAAGCCCTTCATCCCAAGTCCGCAGATTGTATTGCCGTGTATCCACGGTTCCTGGATGAGGGCAACGTCGAGTCCACCGGCAGCCAGGCGGACCTCAAGGTTCGCAGACGCGAGTTTAGAGTGGTGGAGGTTGATCTGGATCAGCTTCATCAGAATCTGTCCGTTTTACCTCCACCATCGTGACATCCACGTCCGCCTCTTCGATCTCCTCACCCTCGGTGTCATCGGCGAGGAGGTCTTCTTCATAGAATAATGGCCCCAATCCGGATAGCCTCTCCGAGTCAGATGAGCATTGGCTGCTGGGCAACCCTTCTTCACCACCGCTGCGCAGGCCGGACTTGTCGCTCTCCTCACTAAGGTCCAAGCTCGACTCGTCGCTGCGGTAGATTCGAATGGTTGCGTCATTGAACCCGAATCTCACCATCCAATCCTTTTGCGCCAGTGGGGCTAGCGATTCGGCGTTGAGGATCAGCAACACCTGCCTTCTATTCTCTACTGGCTCCTCTATCTTCCCTACCCTCCAATTATGACTTGGCAGGTCCTTATTACAGGCTCTGAAGATCCGCTCAATTCTGGTGGTTGGTCTATGTAGTGCTGGTCTGCGTCCTTGTATTCGAATAGATGCCCCCTGACGTGCCTGGGCGGAGGCTCCTCCTGTAGCAGAGGTCTGTTTGGGTGTTCGCTTCTGTGGCACCCCACCAGAAATTGCTTACAAAGCATTTTGTTGTGTTCCCTAACTCGGAGCTCTAGCGCCTCGCTGTGTAGGTGGTGCTCAGGCGTCATCAGAAGGCACCCAGTCGCTGTCCGGAGTGAGGCGTTCTGACAAGTCTGTAGCTTCGTCCACTGCGTCCAACTAGTCCCCGGCGTCCAAACTGGCGCAGCATAGTTTAGAACCGGCCGGCCAATTGCCTTGTATGTTGCCAGCAACGTTCCTTTGTCTTTGCGCCAAGTGCTGCCGGCAAGCGATTTGAGGACCTTGTTGCGGCTCTGTACTTTATTGACAACTGCGGTTGTGTGCGTGGAGTAGGAGAGCAGGCTATCGAAGGTGACTCCTAAAATTTTCGGGTTGTTTACAGTCGGTATTGGTGTGCCATCGACGTGTATACCTAATTCTAACCTGACCTCCATTGTAGAGGTGGTGAAGAGGGTCGCCGTTGATTTCGTTGGGGAGAGTATTAGGCTTCTTGCAGTGAAAAAGCGAGAAAGGCTGGGGAGATAGTCGTTTACTTTTGAGCAGAGGTCATCAATTCCATTCCCCGACTCCAAAATCAAGCAATCATCAGCGTATGAGATCAGCGAAACTCCCTCAGGTGGCTGGGGACTCTTCGAGATGTAGAAGTTAAATAATAAGGGGAGAGAACACCACCTTGTGGAACCCCTTGTTTAATTCTTCTTGGTTTCGAGGTTTGATCTCTGAAGATTACTGACGACTGTCGACCAATCATATAATTCGCCGACCATCGCTTCAGTCCCTGTGGTAGTGAGGAGACCTCAATGTCTTCTAGCAGCGTGGAATGGCAGACGGTGTCAAACGCCTTTGACAAGTCCAGCGCTACCAGGACCGTTCTTTCACAGGGGCGGTTTCGATTTAGGCCACGAGTTATTTGGGTGTTTATTTCGTTAAGTGCTGTTGTTGTGCTGTGCACTTTACGGAATCCGTGCTGATTCTTCGGTGGGGTCAGGTGGCAGGTGAAGTATGGGAGTATCAGGGCCTCTAGTGTCTTCGCGACCGGGGAAAGGAGCGTTATCGGGCGATAAGAGTCTCCTTTGTTGGCGGGCTTCCCCGGTTTCAGCAGTGGGCCCACTCTCCCTGATTTCCACACAGTAGGAATGATGAGAGTGGCCATTGACAGGTTGAGGATCTCCGTTAGGTAAGCTACTCCCGTAGGCCCCAAATGTTTCAGCACCAACATACAGATTCCGTCGGGTTCAATGGCTTTGGAGGCTTTGGCCTTCCCGATAGCCCCCTTCACTTCACTGCTGGTGAAAACAAGTGGTAACTGTTTTTCGGCAGCTTGTGCAGCCTCCTGGTCACTCGACGTTTGGCCCTGTCAATCGAAGGATGCAGTGTGAATTGCCTACTGAAGTAGGTTGCGCATTTCTTCGGGTCCGACGAAGCGCGACCTTCGAATGAGATTTCCACTTTGTCATCACGCTTCGTTGAGTTAGACAAGGACCCCACGGTTGACCAGAGCTTACTCACACCAGATGTGAAGTTACAGGCCTTCAAATGCTCCTCCCACTTTTTCCGCTTGTGCTGATTTACCAGTTGCCGAATCTCCAAATTAAGATCCCTCAGGCGATGGTCCCCGGGATCCGCCTGGCGTAGGTAGTCAATGGAATGGAATTGTGGGTGGCCGGAAAAACCAAAAACAAATTTTTCCAAGCACTCAAGCAGAATTGCCCATTGTACTTAAGCCCAAGAAACAGGATTTAGAGGAAAGGGGTATGTAGGTGGGGGTGGGAATTCATTACTCTGCAAAATTAACCAGACTCCTTTATGAATTTGAGCACTTTGTTGAGGGAAAGAGAATGTACGTCGTCCATTCTCAGTACATCCGACCCAAAAATGTAAATGAGTCTGGCGAAGGCCGGACAGCGGCAGAGAAAATGTTCTGTACTATCCTCGTCCTCGAAACACGATGTGCACAGTGGATCGTCGATGATGCATATGGTGACCATATGTCGTCCCCATGGATTGTGCCCCGTAATCAGTCCTACCAGGGCTCGTAGATCACTCCTTTCTCTGAGAAGACATTTTGCTACCACCCTGTCAGGCCTTTTCAGGAAACACTTGGTTTGTTTTTTGCAGGAGTCAATAGTGCACCAACAGCTCTCATGAGTTTTGCTTATGAGATCCTTGATGCACCGGATCGTTCCCGCTATGCTTGGCCCTACAATTGGCTCCGGTCCAATTGGGCGCTCCAGAGAACCGCAGTTCGCCAATTCATCAGCCAGTTCGTTACCTTGAACACCGTGGTGTCCTGCCACCCACACAAGTTCAAGCGCATTCCATCTTGTAACGGAGTTTAGCCTCAATTTACATTCCTGGACTAACTTTGAAGAGGTTCGAGCGGTTTCCAGGGCCTTTAGAGTAGCTTGGCTGTCACTGCAGATCCTGAATTTATGTCCGCGCCACCTTTCGCCAGTTATCCAGTCTGCCACTTTCAGTATTGCAATGACTTCCGATTGAAAGACCGTTGTCATTGCACCCAAAGCGGTAAAGCATCTGAAGTTTCCGTCCAGATGCCATCCAGCTCCAGTACCGTTTTCAGTCTTTGAGTCGTCAGTATAGAAAGTTTTCACCGAGCTTCCCAAGAGATTGTCTGGATCTCTCCATTTTTCCCTTGTAGGAAATCTAACGACGTACTTTCTACCAAAAGAGACTCCAGGTATTAGTTTGTCATTTGGTGCCAAAACCAAAGGATATTGCTCTGACAACCTTCTGAACAACTCTCTGTGCCCAGAGCTTCGATCGTCGTGCCACAGACCAAAAGAGTGCAGTCGACACATCGTTTTCATTGCCTCCTCTTGGATCGCTAAATCCAGAGGCGACAAATTCAACAAAGCATTAAGCGCCGGTCCTGACGTTGTACTCATGGCGCCCGTAATGCCTATACACACACTCCTTTGTAGCCAGTTTAGCACAGAAGTCGTGGTTTTGACCATGGTTCTGCGCCATCATACTACAGCAGAATACGTGACGATTGGCCTGACTAAAGCTATGTATATCCAAAATACCACAGCCGGTCTCAGACACGAGGTCTTGCTAAAGGTTCTTCGACACTGTCCAAAAACTTTCAGCGCTCGATTTACCTTCAGCTCGACGTGAGTTTTCCATGTCAGCTTCGTATCTAGAGTTACCCCTAGATATTTCACATCCACGGAAAGGCTTAAGCTTGCACCCCTAAGCACTGGAAGGTTGAGCCCTTCCAATATTCTTTTCCGCGTAAACAGGACTAGGGTTGTCTTGCTAGGATTGACAGCAAGACCCTGAAAAGTGCACCATTCATCAATCTTATTCAGGGTTCTCTGTGTTTTAAGCGTAGGTGGTCACGCTCATTTGCTAGTACAGCTGCTTCGGCCGGGAAATTTGGGCGGACTTCCGCGATACGTCCGGACGGTATGAAGCGAGCCGTTGCGGCAGTGACTACCCTGCGGAACTGGCGTTCGCCAGCATATACGTTTTTGGGTGTGGAAAGGGCGGCGAAGCTGCTCTCGGTAACTTCCGCGAAGTCGTCCCAATCAGCTTTGTTAAAGTTGGTGTAGGTTCGGTGGTCCGCGGGAGCAAAGTCGGTTGGCTTATTGATCGAGATGATTATGGGTAGATGGTCTGATGCTAGTGTTAGCATAGGTCGCCATGATATGCTATTGATCAGACCAGCGCTAGCAATTGTAAGGTCTGGAGAGCTGCTGCAGCTACCAACAATCCTGGTGGGGGGTGTCGTCGTTCATGGTGCAGAATGTCGAATCGTCTATCTGCTCAGCCAAAAGATTTCCCCTACGATCATTGGCCAGGCTTGAGTGCCAGAGATCGTGGTGCGCGATGAAGTCACCTACTACCATTCGGTTTTCACCTCTGAGTAGCGCACCTATATCAGGGTGATATCCTGCCGGGCAGCAGGTGACAGGGGGTATATAGACGTTAAATATTTCGAGCTCGACGTCGCCTGACCGGACAGCTATGCGCTGACATTCTAGGGTGGTGTCCCTCGGGTGATTGTCTTCTTCGATAAGCCGATACTGCACTGTGTGGTGTAGGATGAACGCTGATCCGCCACCATTATCTCGCGATCTTTACGGAGCACATTGTAGGCGGCGCAACCCAACAGAGTTTAGTTGTTGTGCAACTGCGTTTCTTGGACCGCAGCTATCAATATGCCATCTGGGGGCCGTGCCGGCTCTTCCAGTGTTGGGTGCATTACGCGAGCGGGTAGCGTTGCATAAGTTGCACCTAACCGAAGTGGAGTTCGGATGGAGTCGATTCTGCCAAACACAGCAGCAATATGTTTCTGGTCCGGGGAAGAAGGATGCGGAGCAATCCGGCTGCAAGGAGTTGCTCCATGGACGAAAAATGATTGAACGGTATCGCCTTATAAGTTGCAACGTTGCTTTGTCTTTGCCCCAGGTGCTGCCGGCGAGCGACTTGAGGACATTGTTGCGGCCCTGTACTTTGATAGCAACTGCGGTTGTGTGCGTGGAGAAAGAGAGTAGGCTATCAAAGATGACCCCTAAAATTTTCGGGTTGTTTACTTTCGGTATTGGTGGGCCGTCGACGTGAATGCCTAATTCTAGCCTGACCCCCTGGATCCAGGTGGTGAAGAAGGTTGCCGTTGATTTCGTTGGTGAGAGTGTTAGGCTCCTTGCAGTGAAGAAACGAGAAAGGCTGGAGAGATATCCGTTTACTTTTGAACAGAGGTCATCAATTCCATTCCCAGACGCCAATATCGAGCAGTCGTCAGCGTACGAGATCAGGGAAACTCTGGCTGAGGGAGTTTCGAGATGTAGAAGTTGCACAGTAAGGGGGAGAGGACACCACCTTATGGAAGCCCTTGTTTTATTCTTGGTTTCGAGGTTTGATTTAGCAATCTTAGAGACTGTCGACCACCCATATAATTCGCCGACCATCGCTTGAGTCCCTGTGGGACAGAGGAGGCCTCAATGTCAGCAAAATAATCACGATCAAAACCATTCCAATATGGCAGAGTTGGTAACTCATACCTTTTTAAAAAAATAGAGCGATTAAAATTATATATATATGTATTAGTTTATACTGCCAGGCACAGGAACTGACGATAACGTAGCTATTAATCTGCGGGTATTAAATGCTTGCCAAACGGTACAATTCAATACAAATTAGAATTTAAAAATAAATATAGCTTACTACCTCAACGACCCAAAATGTTTTTTGAAAAATAGACACCGTCCATACTCTTCAAATCACGTTTAAAAATAACGAAAAAATAAATCTGCACATTTAAAAAAGCTTAAGAATGTGATACACCTGATTTTTTTAAATTAGTTTTTAATACAAATTTCATTTAATTTAACTAATTTTTTAAGACTTCTTCTTCTTCTTATTTGGCGCTGTAACCGCCTAAGCGATTTTGGCCGAGTCCAAAACAGCACGCCAGTCATTTCTCTTCTGTGCTAACTGACGCCAATTGAAAATGCCAAGTGAAGCGAAGTCCTTCTCCACCTGGTCTTTCCAACGCAGAGGAGGCCTTCCTCTTCCTCTGTTACCAGCATCGCGGCCCGCGTTGAATATTTTCAGAGCAGGAGCGTTTCTGTCCATCCGAACGACATGGCCAAGCCAGCGGAGCCGCTGAATTTTAATTCGCTGCACTATGTCTATATCGTTGTAAAGCTCATACAGCTCATCGTTAAATCGTCTGCGATATTCGCCATCACCAACGCGTAAAGGTCCGTAAATCTTTCGCAGAATCTTTCTCTCGAAAACTCCAAGAGCCGCCTCATCAGATGCTTTCATTGTCCATGCTTCCGCGCCATATACCAGCACAGGCATGATGAGTGACTTATAGAGTGTGATCTTTGTACGACGAGAGAGGACTTTACTTCTCAATTGCCTACTCAGCCCAAAGTAGCACTTGTTGGCAAGAGTGATTCTCAGTTGGATTTCAAGGCTGACATTATTATTGGTGTAAATGCTGGTTCCCAAATAAACGAAGTCGTCTACTTTTTCAAACTTGTAACTGTCAACAGTGACGTGGGTGCCAATACGCGTATGCTCTGACTGTTTGTGTGCTGACAGGAGATACTTCGTTTTGTCCTCGTTCACCACCAGACCCATTCGCTTTGCTTCTCTATCCAATCCCGAGAAGGCAGAACAGACGTAGCCCTTGTTTTTAGCGATAATATCGATGTCGTCAGCATACGCCAGCAATTGTACGCTCTTATAAAGTATTGTGCCTGAGCGGTTCAGTTCTGCGGCTCTTATTATCTTCTCCAACATAAGATTAAAGAAATCACACGAAAGGGAGTCCCCTTGTCTGAAACCTCGTTTGGTATCAAACGGCTCGGAGAGGTCCTTCCCTATTCTGACGGAGCTGGTGGTATTGCTCAACGTCATTTTACACAGCCGTATTAGTTTCGCGGGGATACCAAATTCAGACATCGCGGCATAAAGGCAACTTCTCTTCGTGCTGTCGAAAGCTTTGAAATCGACAAATAGATGGTGTGTGTCGATCCTATTCTCGCGGGTCTTTTCCAAGATTTGGCGTATTGTGAATACCTGATCTATGGTGGATTTTCCAGGCCTAAAGCCACACTGATAAGGTCCAACCAGCTCGTTGACGGTGGGCTTCAGTCTTTCGCACAATACGCTCGATAAGACCTTGTAACCTATGCTTAGAAGGCTAATTCCGCGGCGTTTGGCGCGTATGGCGGGGTCGCCTTTCTTGTGGATTGGGCAGAGCACACTTAAATTCCAGTTGTCGGGCATGCGTTCATCTGACCATATTCTACATACGAGCTGATGCATGCACCTCATCAGCTCCTCGCCGCCGTACTTGAATAGCCCGGCTGGCAGGCCGTCAGCTCCAGCAGCTTTGTTGTTTTTCAGCCGCGTAATCGCTATTCGTACCTCGTCATAGTCAGGCGGTGGGACAGCTACTCCATCATCATCGACTGGGGACTCGGGTTCGTCTTCCTCACTACTTTCAGCGCTGCTACCATTCAGTAGGTTATAAAAGTGTTCCCTCCACAATTTAAGTATATTCTGGACATCGGTCACTAGGTCGCCATTGTTGTTCTTACAGGAGTTCGCCCCGGTCTTGAAACCTTCCGTAAGTCGCCTAACCCTCTGGTAGAATTTTCGGGCGTTCTTCCTGTCGGCCAGCATCTCAAGCTCTTCGCACTCACGTATTTCGGCCTCTCTCTTCTTATTGCGGCAAATACGTCTCGCTTCCTTCTTCAGTTCCCTATAACGGTCCCACATGGCTCGCGTTGCGCCCGATCGCAGCGTGGCCCTGTAGGCGGCATCTTTTTTCTCTGCTGCTTCTTGACATTCCTCATCGTACCAGTTGTTCTTTCGGGCTCGCTTAAATCCAACTACTTCTTCGGCGGCGGTACTTAATGATCGGGAAATGTGGTTCCACTGCTCGCGTACGTCGGATTGTTGAAGAGTGCTCTCAGAGAGCAGGTGGGTGAGTCGAGTGGCGAATAAATTGGCCGTCTGTTGTGATTGCAGCTTTTCGACGTTAAGCTTTCCTTGCATTGTTGGGCGCACATTTTTTGCTGCACAGAGGCGGGTGCGTATCTTGGCTACAACAAGATAGTGGTCCGAGTCGATGTTTGGCCCTCGGAGTGTACGTACGTCCAAAACGCTTGAAGCATGCCTTCCGTCTATCACAACAAGATCGATTTGGTTTCTCGTTTTTCGATCTGGTAACAGCCATGTAGCTTGGTGGATGTTCTTATGCTGGAACCTAGTACTACATATTACCATATATCGGGCCCCGGCGAAGTCGATCAGCCTCAGTCCGTTATCGGACGTTTCGTCGTCGAGGCTGAATTTTCCGACAGTGGCGCCAAAGATCCCTTCCTTGCCCACCTTGGCATTAAAATCGCCAAGCACGATTTTGACATCGTGTCGGGGGCAGCGCTCATATGTACGTTCCAAGCGCTCATAAAAGAGATCCTTGGACGCCTCATCCTTCTCTTCCGTCGGGGCATGGGCGCAGATGAGCGAGATGTTGAAGAATCTAGCTTTGATGCGGATTGTGGCTAGACGTTCGTCCACCGGGGTGAACGCCAGTACTCGGCGACGGAGTCTCTCTCCTACCAGGAATCCAACACCGAATTTGCGCTCCTTTACGTGGCAACTGTAGTAGACGTCGCAAGGCTTCACGCTTACTTTACCTTGCCCCGTCCATCGCATTTCTTGGAAGGCAGTGATGTCAGCCTTTGTCTCTTCCCGAGGACATCAACCAGCCGGGCAGAGGCACCTTCCCCAGTAAGGGTCCGGATATTCCAGGTGCATACCCTTAAATCATAGTCCTTTATACGTTTGCCGTGGTCGTCATCAGAAAAAGGGGGTCTCATCCGAGGCTGTTTGCTTCTTTTCATTGGGCGGGGTTTTAACGTGGCGGGACCCAAACCCAGCGCACGCGAAGTTTTTTTAAGACTAATTTAACTTAATTTGCGTAATGTATTGTATTCCTCATTTTATTTTCTGTAAATAAATTCGCTTATCTGGATATCATTTTGGTTTAAATATCGCGTATATGTAGAAAAAAATAAAAAAAAAACTACAATAGCGCGTATCATGATTCAGTAATACAAGATTGGATAATTATTGACAGCCGCGGTTTGACACTCCCTTACAAAAGGTTGCATTTACGAAGGATAGAGAAAGAGGAAGAATGCAATCCCTTGTTGCGAAAATGATAGTAGAAAAGTATGCAAAGTAGGCAATTAGTAGTGAAATTCCTTTTGTAAATTCTAATGTATTTGCAGGAAATCTGGCATTTTAAACGAGATATTGAACGAAATATTAATATATCCACGTGAATTACGAAATTATGAGCTATTTAGCTGTATAGAAATTGCAAAAGGACTCAAAGTTAAAATAAAACTACTATGTAAACATTCAATTTAAAAACAATTTATGTTTTCATCTGTTAAATGTGCTTCATATGCATATACAAATAAACATATTCCACAAAAGCTTATACTTCTATTTCACAGCAAAGCTACACTTTTTCCAAGCAAGTTTGCAAAGAAGCAACACGGTGTCACTGCTAAGGGAGCTGTACGAGAGAGACAACTGTCAGTTTATCGAACCTTGTATTATTGAATCAAGAGCGCGTATGTATATTTAAAAAAAAATATATATATTTTTTTCGAACTTCGTTTGTATGTAGTATATTGTGAGTCTAACATATAATAAACTACTAGTTCAGTAAAAAAGGTGCCCGAGTTTTGCTAAAAATCAGTTTTTTCTTACTCCTATGAAATTTGGATAGCATCATATACGCGGTATTGCACGCCAAGCGACGATATACCTCAAATTCAATGCTCTTTAGTGAGAACAGTGGCCAGCAGGCGGGTGCAGCCGCCGCCCGCAGACGTTCGTGATACAATCCGCCAGTCTAATCCTGGGGATTCCTGGGCATCAGGGATCTTAACAAGGACACTAATAAACTGGTGAACGACCATAAGCGCAAAACATGGAATGAGCACCTGCAATCTCACCAGCGGTGCTAGCAAACTGTGGACCACAGTTAAATCTCTCTCCCATCCGACGAAACGTAAGGACAACGTTGCCCTTACATTTGGCAACACCACAACCTCGTATCTGCGGACGTGCGCCCGCTTCTTCAGCCGGAATGAACTTCCACACCCAGATAAAGAAAAAAGCTCGCTTCAGTTTCCTAGGTAAAGCACACAAACTCCGCCCCGCATTTCGGTTTATCCATCTACCTGGCAATCTCAGCTAACGGTAGGCCCAAGAAACGGTCAGTTTTAACAGGGTCGGACCAATGGGGGAGGAGTGTTAGTTGAGTGAGAGATATGTTTCGAGTCGTGGGATGTCTCTCCGCATGCCGGACACTCATTTGGCACACCTGCATGTAATATGCTTAGGGCTGAGTTTAACCTGCTGCAGTAGCTAGAGCGAAGTTGGGCTATTGCGGTTCTAGTCTCCCGAGGCAGACGAAGCTCCGTCTCGTCGATGTAAAATGGTTGTGTGCCTAGAACGGCACAGGTCTGGAGTCTATATATTTCGAGACTGACTCCCTGTAAATGCCGCTCAGGGTCTGTCGGTAAGCTGACGGGTCCAGAGGTTGCTTTATGAACGTCTGGACTTCGCTCGTCAGTTCATATAGATGCTTTCTGACGTGCCTTGGCGAGCTCTCCTCTGCAAGCAAGTGTCTGTTCAGGTGTCCACGTGTGTGGCTCCCTACTAGGAATTGCTTGCAGAGCATTGTGTTGTGCTTCGTTTGGGGAGCATTTTCGCCTCGTCATGCAGGTGGTGTTCTGGCGACATCAGAAGACATCTAGTCACTGTCCCAAGTGTAGTGTTTTGTGTCGTCTGCAGCTTCATCCACTACCTCCTACTATTCGCCGGCGACCACACTGGCGCTACGTAATTTAAAACCGGCCGGCCATTTGCCTTGTGGAAAGGACACCACCCTGTGGAACCCCCTGTTTTATTTTTCTAGGTTTACTCGGTTTGTCTCTAAAAATTAGTGACGAGTGTCGACCACTCAGATAATTCGCCGACCACCGCTTGAGTCTCTGTGGGAGAGAGGAGGCCGCTATGTCTTCTGGCAGCGTGGAGTGGTTGACGGTATCAACCGCCTTTGACAGGTCCAATGGTACTAGAATGGTTCTCTCACAGGGACGGTTGCGGTTTAGGTCACGTGTTATCTGAGTGTTTATGGCGTTAAGTGCTGTTGATATGCTGTCCACTTTACGGAAACCATGCTGATGCTTCGCTGGGGTCAGATGGTTCGTAAAATACGGGAGTAGCAAGGCCGCTAGTGTCTTCGCTACCGTTGTTTTAGCGGCACTACCAAGCCCCGCCTATTTCGGTTTAACGGTAGGCACAAGAAACGGGAAGTTTCAGCAGGAACCTCGTACCAATTGGAGAGGGGTGTTAGTTGAGTGGGATTGAGCTGGAAGGTGAAGAGGTGGTTCGTGTCGTGCGGGGAGCCTCCACATGCCAGACGTTCATTGGGGATATTGGGGTCGAGTATGCATAGGTAGCTGTTGAGGTGGCTCCAGTGTCCATACCGTAACTGGGCCAGGGTAACGCGGGTCTCTCGGCAGTTGAAGCACCATGTCTAGGGATGCAAATTTTGGATTCTAACATCGATACATCGATGTTTCGATGCATCGGAAAAATGAACATCGATGCTAAAATACATCCCCAGAAAAACATCGATATATCAATGGTTTACGATGTTTCACAATTTGTTAGGTTGTAGTCACATTAAAAGGAAAATTTTAAACTTTTCAATTACAACTCTCTGTAATTCAATTAGAAAAATACTTACATATGCATGTATTTCCCTATATTTATTCACCATTTTTCTACTCTTCCTATAAATAGAATAAAAATGCGTACCGTAGTAAGTTCGCTGAGACTAAAGTTCCAAGGCCCAACTTCGTTGAAATTTCAACGGGAACCCGGAAAAAAATGCTTACTTCGTACTTCGAAGTACAGTCGAATGTACTTCTTTGCGATATTTTGTACTTCAGGAGGGAGATTCTGTTACCGGTTAGCGACAATTGTCGGATCGCTATCGCACTTTTTGACGCATGATATAAATACTTTTGCGTCAAAAAGTACGGTAGCGATTCGAAAATTGTCGCTAACTGGTTACAGAATCTCCCTCCAGGTTCTCTACTTCTCCGATCTTCTGGACGATCGTGACATGGCCTGAACGATAAATTCGTTCAAACCATTAAAGTCGCCGGGGACCGATGGCATACCTGCGCAGCTGCAAAGGGCTCTGAAGGTGTCGTGCAATTGGTTGGATCCTCTTTCTGCGAACTGCGTGAGGACCGGGTACATCCCCAAGGCTAGGATGGTAGTCAGAGTTGCGTTCATCTCGAAGGCCGGAAAAGGATCTCAGGTTTCCCATAGGGATTTTAGGCCTATCAGTCTCTCCGTTTTTTATAAAAACGCGTTTGCTAAAAACGCTAGAGACTGATAGACCTGTACATAAGCAACGCGATTCCCCGTAACTGTCTTTCAAGAGCTCAATATGCTTATTGCAAGAAAAGGTCGGTGAATACCGCACTGCACACATTGGTAAAGTGGTCAGAGGAAGCCTTCACGCATGAAGATTATGCAGTAGTAGCCTTCTTCGATATCGATGGGGCTTTCAACAATGTCACTCCTGAGGCAATAGTCAAGTTTATTCATAACCTGGGGGTTGAAACCAACCTAATACGCTTACTTCGTGACAGAACTGTCGCGGCGGAGTGGGGGAGCGTCTGCACTCAGTGCAGAGCCAATGGGAGCAATCCACAAGGTGATGTTCTCTCGCCCCTGCTCTGCATTGCGGTTGTAAACGACCTTCTAAAGGAACTGGAAAAAGTGGGCTGTCAGGTGATCTGAACTTTTGGTTAAGGGACGATTTCTATACACCCGTTTTGATCTGGCTCAAGGTTACCTGAACCAGGTATCTAGGTGGGCGATCAACGGTGGCTGTCGTTGAAGCCTAGCATTGAGGATAGGGTAGCAAAGGTGCCGATTGCCTTGTACTGCTGTAGGGGAGCTATCGGTAAGAGGTGGGGTCTCTCGCCCAAATTAATTCATTAGCTCTAGGAAACCAGATTTGAGCCTATATTGTTTCAAGGAGCCCTTATTTGATGGAACTCACTAGAGAAGGCTACACTTGTAAAACCGGAATTAGCGGATATTGCAGACAGAATTGTCGCAGCACGCACTGCTATTAGGCTAAGGGAAACCGGGTCCTTTTGTGACATAAAAAAGGAAAATAAGACGTTTCTTTGCTGCAGCAAATGTTTTTATTGGGCACTTTAAAACACGTTACCTCTCAAGGGCTAGTGGTGGTGGTTCTGACAGGCCATTGTGCGATTGGTATTCATGCGGTGAGACTAGGAATTTCGACCGGTCCTTTTGTATCAGCTGTCAAGAGGAAGATGAAGTGGAATCATATCCCCATTTTCTTTTAGACTGTCCAACCTTCGCGAGGCTAAGATGGAAGCATTTCGGCTCGCACTTTTGACCAAACACTGAGCTCTCAGGGATCGAAATTAACCCCAATCGAAATTTCATAATCGGCTTGCGGCGTTAACGTTAACCCAATCTTAAGCAGGGATCACACGATTTGTACATTTGTACACAAAATGCCAAATTTAGATTTGTCCACATTTGCGCATTTGGATAGCGATGTACAAATGATTTGTTTTGCGATCAGACGATTTGGCTGCCAAAGATCCAAATGATTTGGCACACATTTGCGCACAGCAGTAAAGTGACAAATATTGTCCACATTCATTCACACGATTTGACTATTTGGTCATAAATACATACTTAAACAGCTGATCCAGTGTCAACCATACTCTTGCATCTATGAAGGCTGAAGGTAAAAAACGCGTTTCTCATAGGTTGAAGCATACACTTGCTCGTAACTTTATTTCTGTTTGCCCGATGAAAAATACTTACATATGCCATTTAAGAGAAAACATTTCGTTGTTTACAACCATTTATAAATGGTTAATTTGTCTTCAGAATGGGCACCCTATGTATGTATACTAGTTAACAAAATAGTCGGACAAGGCGTAATTTAAAATGAAAAATGTTAAAAATTTAAATTTTGCATATCGATGGCTGAGTGGAAGATCGACCTATCTCGGAAGGCAGTTCAAAAACGCCCTGTCTCCGAAAGTTTTTCAAGAACGCCCTACTTCAAAGTTTGATTGAAAAACGCCCTATTTCAGAATTTGGTTGAATAACGCCCTATCACAGAATTCATTTCAAAAACGCCCTATCTCAAACGAAAATACATTGAAAATAAGCCGATATAGGGCGTTTTTGAATTGGCAGCTGAGATAGGGCGTTTTTCAATGAAATCCTGAAGTAGGGCGTTCTTGAAAAGTTTTCTGAGATAGAGCGTTGTTAAAAAATTTTCTGAGATAGGGCGTTTTCGAACTGGTTGCCGAGATAGGTCGATCTTCCACTCAGCCATCGATATACTCTGTAAGATTCCTTTCAGTGATCGGACTTCTACCACATTGTTGTAGATCTGCCACTTTTTTGAGCACACCTACCACACAAGGGTTGAAATCTACCACATATTCGCGTTTTTGAGTAGTTTTATTTTTGCTCAACATAATTTTCTTAATTTTAAGAGCAAAAATTGTCCAACACTAAACACTAACAACAGGCAGAATGGGAGGATAAAATAAACTGTAAAATAGTAAATTTTCTCAATATTCAATTTTTCGACATCAAACATGGTTTTATTGTGTTAAATTGCAAAATATATGATTTATAAAAGGAATTAATAGCGAAAATGATAAAAACCGACGATTTTTGTGAAAGCATTAGCAAATTTCAGTGCATCTCAAATTTCTAAAGCGTTGTTTACTTTTACTTGAGAATTGTCAAAATCGGCAAATCCCAAGTAGCATTTCTGGAACGAGCCACGTTTGTTCGCTACATCGTGATGTGATAAAAAAAAGCTGGAAGGAAACTGTCAAGGAAAAAAATTGCCAAAACCAACGCAATTTTTATCAACTTCAATCATGCACTTTATTATACTAAAATTAATTTTGTTTTAGATTCTGATTAAAATGTTTGCAATTTAGGAGAAACCTTGCAGATTTTTTTTAATTTTTGTACAAAGTTTGATCCAAAACCTGAGATCTACCACATTTTTTTTAAATCTATCAAATTTTTTTAGATTCTACCACACAAATTTTTTTTAAGTCCGATCACTGATTCCTTTGCCATTTCTTAAGATAAATCATCAATTTAAACATTGTTGTAAGCAGCGATATGTCTTATCTTGAATCACATACACATATACGTATTTTTCACCGGGTAAACAGAAATAAAGTTACGAGCAAGTACACCTGTGCGTCACCCTTTGAAAAACGCGGTTTTTGACCTTAAGCCCAGATTTTGAGGGTGTATTTAAAATTTTGAGTATGCAGATTTTACTGCTTAGATAGACCTACAACAAGTATGAACCTCGAAAAAAACTATATACATTTTTTTTTGTCACATAGTGTAATTTAGATCGTCTTTAATAATCTGTATATCGTCGTTTAAAGTACAAAACCGCATATTAACACAATGCAAAGCCGCATATGTGAGGTTGCATAAATTATTATCTAGATAGTAAAAACGCTCATATTTCAAAATGGTTATCTTTTTTATAAGGCAATCGCATGTATATTTCAGGACGAATGGATAAGGATTGAGCCAACAGCTTCTGTAAGCAAATTCAATTTTTGGCAGCAAATGTCAGTTACGCGATTTTGCAGAATGACGGTACGCGGTTTTGTACTTTATACGACGATATGCATGTATGTATATGTGTATAGCCAGCAAAAACTTCGGAAAGAGATCCGAAAACTGAAAGAAAGGTGAATAGTAAAGTGCCACGAAGGGTTGTGAAACGAATACTTTTCCGACTGGTTTTCTGAAATTTTTCATTCTGAACTTCAAATATGCTTTTTCAAAGTTAATTATACTCAGAAATTAATTATACTTTTAATATGTTCGTCTGCCGGCATAAGAACCTGGGGCCTCATGAAAGCTTACAAATAGTCGCACGCTTCTCTGCACACTCAGCTACTGTCGAATACGTATATGTACACGTTTTCAAATGTTCAGTTTGAGCAAATATTTTAAAATTGTTGTTTTCAAATAACGTGATATTTTTCGGTAGTTTTCGGATACGAATATTATATTAAATATTAAAATTTTACCAAAATTGGAAAATACAAGGGTTCACAAGCACAAAATGGCAATACCGCTCAACAATATTTGTATATTTGTCACTGGCATTTGTCATCAAGTGGAAAATCAGATATTTGGTCATTTGCGTAATTTTTATTTGGCTTATGTAGCAGCATTGCGTTCACACGATTTGGCCACCAGGGTTGTTTTTCATTTGCCACAAGAAGGCAAATATTTGGCTTTTCTCATAAATGACAAATGTAATTTAGCGTTCACATGATTTGTCTATGAACTTGACAAATTTTTAGGCAAATGTACAAATCGTGTGATCCCAGCTTAACCTGTACTTCTGTGAGCTATGAAATAGTTGGTCACATTATGTATGCCAGAGACGACTGCACCACAACTCCACCTCAATCAAGTGCAATGCTTGCGAGGGGTGGAGCCACCTCAGAGTCGGCTCAGGACTACGGACACTGGGGGACAATGAGAGTGCCTTGCCGTCTAGCGATGGTAGCTTTAATTGTAGTAGTTTGTGTCTGTTTGTAAATAGGATAAGTTCTGTCTTGGCTGGGTTCACATTTAGGCCGCTTCTCGTAGCCCAGGCGTGTAGCCTTCCCACGGTTCCTTCAAGGATTTCGCTAACGGTAGAGAGGAATGGACCTGTGGCTGCTATTACAACATCATCCGCATACGCCACAACTTTGACTCCCCCTCTATTGAGTTCTAGCAATATACCGTTCAGGGCTATCACCCATAGCAGCGGTGAGAGCACTCCGCCCTGTGGAGTGCCCCTGTTCACATGATGTATAATAGAGTTCGCCCCATTTGTTGCCTGAACGATTCGATTGACTAGCATCGATCGTATCCATCTACAAACACTGTCGTCAACACCAATATCTATCAAAGAGTCTATGATGGTGTCAACCTCAATGTTATTAAATGCGCCCTCGATGTCAAGAAATGCCGCCAGAGTATATTGTTTAAAGTGCAACGATTTTTCTATTAAGCTCACCACTTCATGTAAAGCAGATTCAGTGGATCTGCCTTTGATGTATGCACGTTGTGCTGTTGAGAGTGTCGCTTCACCTAACAGCGATCTTATATAAATGTCGAGAAGCCTTTCCATTGTTTTAAGCACAAAGGAGGTAAGGCTTAGGGGTCTAAAATCTTTTGCTATTTCGTGGTTTTTCCTTCCTGGCTTGGGTATGAACACGACTTTTACCCTTCTCCAGCTTTTAGGAATGTAGCACAAGGTAATAGTAGCCTTAAAAATAGTCTCAAGTAACGGTGCTATCTCTTCCTTAACCCTCTGGAGCATTGCTGGGATTACGCCATCTGGTCCAGGGGATTTGAAGGGAGAGAAGCTGTTGATAGCGTAAATAATCATTTCCCTGCTCACGATCGAGTTCAACAGTATACTGCTAGTTGAACCAGGTTCAATTGACCCTGATGTGGGTGGATGTCGAATACATCCCGGGAAATGGAACTTGACTAACGTGTTTAGAAAATCACTAGCTGTATTCGTCCACACCCCGTTTTCTCCCTTAATGAGTGTGATATTTGTGTGCTCTTTTGATAGGATTTTGCTGAGCCTGGCTGAGTCTTTAGAGTTCTCTATAGAAGAGCAGTACGATTGCCAGGATTTAGTTTTAGATTTTCTCAATTCCTTTTTATAAGATCTTAGGGCGCTTTTATAAGGCGCCCAGTTTTTAGTTCTAAAGCAATCATTGTAGATTTTCCTTATTTTGTCTCTTTGGGCTCTGAGATCCCCATTCCACCAGGGTGGGAATTTCTTTCTTGCTGTACTAACTGGAGTTGATCTTTCAAAGGCTTTCTTCATTACCTCTTCTAGATTATTTACTCTATTATCAAGGTCCCCAACTGTAGTGACAGTTGTATTTAGTGGGAGCTTACTTAGTTTACGCTTAAGTGTGTTACTATATCTTTCCCAATTAGTCCTGTGGGGGTTTCTGTATTTCGAGGGGGTGTTGGAAATTCCGTGCAGATTAAAAAGGATCAGACGGTGATCAGACATTGAAGGCCTATCAGATACTCTCCACTCTTTTACAGACACGCTGTCGTTCTCTGACAACAGGGTTAGATCCAGCACCTCCTCCCATCCAGGAAACCGGTTTGAACTCGGGAATATGAATGTGGTTGTATTACCTCTATTGCAGATGCTTAAGTTAGTATATAATTAGAAGTGTAGTAAAGACTCACCTCGATCGTTCTCCGTAGAACTACCCCATACTGGATGCCTTGCATTCGCATCGCAGCCGACGACTATAATTTGTCTGGGGTTTTTGGCTATTATCTCCTTGATTTCGGTTAGCGGACTGTCCCTATCGTGGGCCATGTATGATGAGGCCAGGAGTATACTTGGCTGTCCGGTGGTCTCCACCTTAACCATTGTATCTGATGTGCTGAAATTAGAGCAAAGGAATGCATTTATACCGTTCTTCATAAGAATACACGCCCGAGGTTTACCCACCTCGCTCTTATAGTAGAGTTTATAATTATTTATGTTTAGTCCCATGACTGTATCGTGCTTGACCCAGGGCTCTTGAATTAGGCTAATGTCTATATCCTCCTCACTGAGAAGAAAAACTAGATTATCTGTAGCACATTTGGAGTGCTGCAGATTAATTTGGGCTACTTTAAGTTTCCGGTTCAGGGTCATCTGTCAGCTTCACACCCATGAGAAGCTCACCAGCTCCATCAACCCCGGGATCTTCTTCTACCGGGCTAACCTCTCCGAGGAAAACCCGCACTCTAGCCTTACGGATACCGAAGCAGAGCGGATAGTCAGCCTTCTCTAAGGCGTCTAGTGCTTCTGCGCAAATAGCTAGCAGAATGGGCTTATTTGTAGGCCTTCTTGGCTCTTCAACCTTTATAAGCTCCCATTCCTCGATCGCCGGTATGACTTTATTATGCAGCTTAAGACACCGCAGCAACTTTTCGCCTGGTTCATCCATCGGAGGCAGCCAAATGCGCGCACGTGGTCTCCTTGGAATGTCCTTAGCTGGGATCAGCTTGAGCTTCAAGCCGACAAAAGTGTCGCTGATCTTAGCGACGCATCCAGCAAGGAAATCCAGGGAGAACTGGCTCGCGCACTTGACTACCCAGTATCCCCGTAGGGATTCCGACGAGTCGAACTCTGGGTGAGGACCTTCGGGGTTGTCGAGTACGTAGTTCATTACTAGGCTCGACAGCCTCACATCAATCTCCACCCATTTCTGCTGCACTGCCAGCCGTGTCTTGCTATTTTCATCTATTATCGCCGCCTGTAGGTGATCTCTGGCGACGTCACTAAAATAGCGATACTTCGCGGGTGCTGCGGACTCCGCATCACCTCCTTGCTTAGCCTTCTTTGTAATGGCCCCTTGGCCGCCTTCATTATGAGAGCGGTTCCGTTTCTTTGCTTCGGTGGCCTCGATTGTGGCTGCACGATCTGTCTGTAACTTTTCGAACTCTTCCACTATTTGCATGTATTTTGCCTTGTCTTCCTCGTCACGCTCATATACCGTACCGGCCGCTGCATTTTTGTCAATTTTATTTAACATATACAGTGCCTTCTGGTACATCTGTCTCATGACCACGCCCGAGGGTTCCCTTTTCTTAGAGGCGGGATTTCTGCCTGCAACGGCCGCCAATTTGCTGGTTGTTGGTTGTTCGTCCGGAGTACTACGGCAGGCACTACCGGTGCTATTTTTGCCTATTTGCAGAGTGGTGATACTTTGTCTGGCATCTTCAACCCTGCTGGTTTCTGGCGCTTTTACAACTGGGGTACTATGGCTGGCGCCACCAGGAGTACTTGCAACCATCTTACCTGTCTTCGGGGATTTGAGTAGCTGCTCCTCCTCTGACAGCGTTACGTCTTCCCCTTCTTCGCTGGTACGCTGTTCATGTTGCTGTTGTTGGTTTGTTTTTTGTTTCTGTTGTTGGTTTTTTGTTTGTTTTTGTTTTTCCATATGTGGTCCCACGAGTAGTCCGGAAAGGGTTAGTCGCTCGTCCGCAGAGCCGGCATGCGTGGAGAAGGCACTTCTTACAACCGACCTTGCCCGGGCATCGGAGGGGACCGTACGCGCCAACAACTAAACTACCGAAATTCAAAGGAAAGAAGGAATCGGAAAATTAAAAAAATTATAGTTTTTTCCGTAAATTTTGACTTTTGCAAAAACTGTCCGGGCATTTCTTTCATTTTTGGTCTTATATGTTTATAAAACACATAAGGAAACAAATAAAAAAGAATATAGGATGTGCCACGACTTCGTATTTAAAGTTGGTTCAGGCACACCGTGAATGCGCAGGGTATTGCTATCCGGTCAGGCGATGTCGAGCTCGAAATAAACAACGTTTATAAACCCCCTGTCACCAGCTGCTCGGCAGGATATCACCCTGAAATAAATGCGCTCCTGAGAGGTGAAAACTGTTTAGTAGTTGGTAACTTTAACGTGCACCACGATCTTTGGCATTAAAGCCTGTTGAATGATTGCAGGGGAACACACCTAACTGAGCAGATAGACGATTTGACATTCTGCACAATGAACGACGATACACCCAACGGGATTATGGTCAGCTGTTCCAGCTCGCCAGACATAACAATTGTTAGCGCTGGTCTGATAACCGCATAACGGCGACCTATGCTGACTTTAGCATCAGACCATCTGCCCATAGTCATCTCCATTGATAAACAAGCCGACTTTGCTCCCACGGAACACCGAACCTATGTCAACTTTTCTAAAGCTGATGGGAACGGCTTCGTGGAAGTTATTGAAAGCACCTCTGCCCTCCCCACACCAACCGACGTTCACGAAGGTGAGCGTAAGTTCCGCAAGGTCGTCCGATAACTCTCCTTTACCCGGTAGCGAAGACAGTAGAGGCCTTGATACTCCCGCATTACACGAACCACCTGACCCCTGGGAAGCATCAGCATGGGTTGGCAATCCTGGAGGCTCATGGACCTGAACATTTGGCAAGCCTAACCGTTAGGTTTATTTTTACCTTACTAATGTATATATCGTTACCTAAAGGTGAAAAGGTGCCAAGTAAATTTTTTTTTCAAATTGCTCAGGAGAGACGAAAAATCGATGTAGTTTCTCTGTAATTCTGCATAAAAAAACCTTACGACGGAATTTTATTTTCCGCTACGATTTTTCACGTCATTTACTCCGAAGGCTTTATTAAGACTATAAACTACGTGAATTTTTTGCCATTTATTCGGTTTTTCGCAATTTACTCGAAATTTTGAAGGTTTAGAAGTCAAACGGACCTCAGATCCGGATTCAGCGGATCGAAATACATGTCGGTTGTTGTTGTTGTTGTTGTTGTTGCCCAGATCGGTTAATCTCAATCTCTATCATTGGGGTCGGTCCATAGGGACAAAGGCGTTAGGGTTGTTGGGGGTTTTTCGGGCATACGAAGAGATGCCTCGAGTCATGAGGAGTCTCTCCGCATGCCAGACACTCATTCGGCACTGTTTGATAAACCTCTGGACCTCGTCCGTCGGTTCGTAGAGATGCCTCCTGACGTGCCTGGGCGAAGGCTCTTCTGCAAGGAGTTGTCTGTTTGGGTGACCACATCTGTGGCTCTCAACCACTGCCAACTGCCTGCAGAGCATTATGTTATGCTTCTTAACTGGGAGCATGTGGGCCTCCTCGTGCAGGTGGTGTTGCGGCGACATCAAAAGGCATCCTGTCGCTGTCCTGAGTGCCATGTTCTGGCAAGTCTACAGCTTCATCCACTGCGTCCTATTAGTCCCCGGTGACCACACGGGCGCTTCGTACCTCAAAACCGGCCGGCCAATTGCCTTGTACGTTGCCAGCAACGTTTCTTTATCCTTGCCCCAAGTACTGCCGGCTAGAGACTTGAGGACCTTGTTGCGGCTCTGTACTTTGTTGACAATAGCGGTTGCGTGCGAAGATAAGGAGAGCAGACTGTCGAAGGTTACTCCGAGTATTTTGGGGTTATTCACCGTCGGAATTGGTGTATCATCAACGTGCATTCCCAGTTGAAGTCTGACCTCCTTCGTCCAGGTGGTAAAAAGTGTGGCTGACGACTTTGTAAGGGAGAGGGTTAGGCTCCGTGCAGTGAAGAAGCGAGAAAGCTAGGCGAGATAACCGTTTACTTTTGAGCACAAGTCATCAATTCCATTCCCGGACGCCATGATCGAACAATCGTCAGCATAAGAAACTATCGAGACTCCCTCTGGTGGTTGAGGGAGCTTTGAAATGTAAAAGTTAAACAGTAATGGGTAAAGGACACCACCCTGTGGACGCCCCTGTTTTATTTTCCTCGGTTTGCTCGACTTGTCTCTAAAAAATACTGACGAGTGACGACCACTCAGATAATTCACCGACCACCGCTTGAGTCCCTGTGGAAGAGATGAGGCCTCTATGAATGGCTGAATGGTTTTCAACCGAAACTGTGCATGTATGCATACCTTCGTCTTTCACATATGCATTATTTCGGTTTTCATCCGAAACTGTGCATGTATGCATTACTTCGTTTTTCACATATGCATTATTTCGGTTTTTGTTATATGCATTATTTCGGTTTTCAAACGAAATAGTGCATAAGCATAATTTCGGTTTTTCTAATATGCATTATTGCGGTTTTCAACCGAAACTGTGCATATATGAATTGTTTCGGTTTTTTTCATATGCATTATTTCGGTTTTTTTTCGTATTCATTATTTCGGTTTTTTTCATATGCATTATTTCGGTTTTTTCCATATGCATTATTTCGTATGCACAGTTTCCATATGCACAATTTCAGAGTGCCGTACCAAATGAAAAAATATTTTTTAAAATTAGAAATATTAAATTTTGTTTGGTTCTCAAGGACGAATTGATTAGAAAATGCCCTTTTAAATACTTTTATTTTTTTTGCCATTCATTTTTTCAAAAATAAATACTGAAATTGCAAGGATACTCAAGCACAAAATTTTAAAAGCATGTTTAAGCCGCCGCTTAAACGTAATTCAGCGGCCGTGCGCTCATCCTTTGGCCGTAACTGTGTGGAGTCGAAGCGACTCCGAAAATGATTCCCGAGCGCGTACGGCCGCCTACTATCATCGTGCCAAATTTGGCGAAAGTTAGTTCAGCTACTACGGTCGGACAACGCGCACGCGCCCCTATCAAAAATAGTCAAACAGTTCGTGGAATTTGCAAAATAAACTTTGGAGTTATATAATTACATAAACAGCAAATAAATAAATAAGGTTACATTCTGTACATTTCTAAAAATCGAAGACAAGTCTTTCCCTTTATCGGAAAAAGTGTGTGTGTGCAAGGTCAGTGCGAAAGGCTCCCAGTGGATTTATTCATGGTCCTTCGAGCCGGTTTTCAATACCTATTCGTATTCGCACCAAAATTCATTATTTTTCAATTCTAAAGGATTTTATCTTATTTGGTACCAATATTGTTATTCTATCTAGCACTGAAATTTTTAAATAATATTCGTGACTAATCAAATTCACTCCTTAAAAATAAAAAATCCTGACACCAAAGAAAGAAAGTAAAAACGCAGTTTTACTATGTTTAGCTCCTAGTTTTGGGAGTATGTATTTATCATTAACTTGGGAGTATGTATTATCATTAACTTGATTTTTTTAGTGATTTATGCCACTTTCAAAATAAATATTTTCGTTATACCGCTTAATAGTAAAACTTCTCTCGAACAAAACCTCAGTAGTTATCAATATTTCAATGCATTTTTTTACCGTTAAATTCTAATTGGTGTTATCATTAACTCAATTTTTTCGAAAAGGTGACTTGTGTCACTTTCAAAATAAACGGCTCATATATTACGCAGGTTTCACTGCTTATTTATTTAACATTTTTAAAAGGTGGCAGCGTCCTAATATTACCCCCAATTTTTAAACAGAAAAATACCTTATTTATTTAACATTTTTAAAAGAAAAATTTTTAAACAGAAAAATACCTTTCCATTGGTGTTTTTGGTTTTTAAATCGACCCACTCGAAGCTACAAACTTAAGGGAACAAAATTTTGGCTTAGCGTATTAATAATATAGGTAGATATTAAAAATGTTTCAAATTTTATTTTTAGTCCTTGAAAACTTTATAACCAATACCAAAAATATTAAAAGTAATGTTGAACATATAGCTCTAAAATATTTCTATTTTCGAAAATACCTGCCATCATTGTAACGATTTCTTTTTGGGTGCTTTAAGCCTCTTCGTTTTGTTGCACGATGTCGCTTCAGAAGACGCATGCTTTTAATGCAAACTGAGACTGAGTTGAAATTTGTTCATTTAGGAGGTCTACTTTCCTCTTATTTTGTTTTTGAGGAGCAGCAGGTGGTAGAGAAGGTTGATTTTCAGAATTTGAGTCCTCAGCTCCATTGGTGCATTCAGCGATTGTCTCGATCCGAACTCCAGATATAGGGGCATTGTTAAGGGAATCGCTGGTTGAAGGATCTTAAATTATTTCTGTGGTTTTGAAGTCCTCGCGAATGCTCCGAAAGATTAGACGTTTGGGAAACCTTCCACTGTCTTTCTAAAGGTCATAATTTGGGCAACTTCCTCTTCAACTTCGCTTAGAGGCACTTCTTTGAAAGGAGCTCCTCCAGTTCCCATCGTATTTTTGTTGGTTTTAGTCATTTTCTTTTTTACACAAAATTTAAATTTTGCCCAAACCTTTACGTTGTTAAAAATCAGTAATTAAAAGAATTAAACATACATTTCCAACAAACAAAGGAAAGGTTAACCTTCCCTCTAAATTCATTCAAATATGACTCACTTTTTCGAACCGAAACAATCCTTTACAGGTGGACCACACTCATTCAATTCAAGGGCCAATTCCTGCCAAAATGTTGCAACATCACATGGGGCTGTTTGCGTAAATCCTTGCGTAATATCTTTGTTATTTCATGGCTTCGACCATTGCTTCGAGTTAGTGCTTCGTTGTATGCTTTTCTCTTTTCTTGATACTACCAAGAGCCCAAGAGAGGATTCGGTGATTTACTCGAGCGCGTCAGGTTAACATATGGGGCATACCCTGCATCCTGTTGAGTACTTCTGCCAAATATAAGGGCGCGTTCACACAGAAAGTCGAGCGGCGCCGAGCAAAGCTCCGATTTCTGTGTGAACGTACCCTAAGCCATCTATGTAGAGCCGCGCGCATAGGAGAGCTGATAGAATAGTAAAACAAATTTATAGGTGGATTTACTCGAGCGTGTCAGACTAAGAAATAGTGGGTTAATTACATGCTGAAAAGTGTGCATTTGAATAATCTGACGATTTGAGCGTGACGCAAAGGATTGGGGGTCGCAAACTTGCAAAAAAAAAACGTTACCTGGACATTCTCCAGCGCGGTCAATTTTTTTTTATTATTATGATGCAAACAGCTGAAGGATAACGGGAAGTATATAATCTGACGATTTCCACATACCGGAGTAACGAAAATCGTCAACAGAGATCAGCGCGTGCATTTGCTGTTTTTTAGAACTACTACATATTTTTCTACGAAATTTGTTATTTTTTTATTAGTTTGCTGTTTTCCGTTCATATTATTTGTCACAATCATATGACTGTAAGTATACCCTAAAGACCAAATGCTCGCAAATGATACCAGTTGCTAGTGAAATGTGAGAATTAACCCAAACAAAGTCTCACTAAAGGCTCGTGTGTGCTCCGCTGTATATGTACATAAGTATGTGCATTTGAAATTACATGTGTAATTAAGTGCGTCTACGATTACGATTACTTTAATCCCAGTTTCAAAATAGTTTGAATTGGGATTGAAATAATCGTTGTTATGGTACGCATACATGAGAGCAGTAGTGAGTGCAGGCGGCATGACAAAAAGGGAGCACTGTGGCTAGTCATGTCGGCTGGGAGGGGTTCTTGCCCTCACTACTGTTCCCTGCGCCATAGCAGAGAAACAGTCATGCCTTGTCAAACGTCTTAACGGACGGACGCACCACAAAAATTCAAACATTCAAAAAAAAATCCGTTAACACAACCAAAAAAAAGCTGAAAAGTAAACGTAAAATTTAAATATTTAAAATAAACTGAAAACAAAAGAAAACAAATCCAAACTAAAAATAAAAAAAAACCTAAGGCCGAATATGGTTGGGGCCACTGGTGGAAGTGTGGCCCCTGGAGCTGACCCACCCTCATCCGTGGCTACTGGCGCACCCTAGTATCAGCATCCCCATTATTCATTCCTACTGTGCCTTCCTACTCGAGAAGAAAGATCAGTATTCCCATTTATAGTACACATAAATTTATAAAAATTCATTTTTCTTATATCTAATCCTTAAAACTAGCTAACCTAAATCCTAACATCAAGAAAAAAATCTAAAGTAGGTATACTAATAGTAAGACTACACTAAAAGCTTAAACAGACAGCAGCGTCGATCGGGATTAACTGGGACTTAATCCGGATCAACTGCAGTTAATTCCCGAGTTGATCCGCATCAACGCTGTCGTCTGTTTAAGCTCTAAGGTAAGTACTAAGATCAAGATCAACGCTAAGTATAAGAAGGTTAAGTACGTCAGGTAAGTATATCAATATTTATAATTAGGACAGGTAGGTAAGTTTAAGGTAAGTCTGGTAAGGTAGGTCCGGTAATTATATTAACGACAAACGTCACTTTAGTAAAGCAGGTAAGTAAGCCAGTTCCCTATATTTATATAATTAAGATTTTTATTTTTTTCTCGTTTGAGGTTTTTAAAATATTTCCTTTTAATTTTCTATTTTTTTCCTCTTTTGTTTGTATAGCGTTTTGTTTCCGTTTATAATATCTCGATTTTATTTAAATTTTTTTTTAATAATTTTATTATATTATTATTGTTGCCATTTCTTTATTACAATTTAGTATTTTATTTAAAATTATCTTAGCTGACCTTTTATTAAGGTTTTACTTTTTGGTTATTGTATTTATACATAATTTTCCGTTTTATTCATTTGAAATTGATTTTTATTGAATATTATGTGATTTAAAATTTATATTATTTAATTTTATTCTATTTATTTTAATTTTATTTATTTCCATTTATTTAATTTAATTTAATTTAATTTTATTTTAATTTAATCTTACTTGATTTTATTTAATTTTTATTTTACGTCATTGGATTTTATTGAATTTAATTTAATTTTAGTTAGTTTAATTTAATTTCAATTAAATTTCATTCAATCTAATTTTATTTAAGATTTTATTATTATTTTTTCTATTTTAATCTAAGTAGAGCTCCCTGATAAACAAAAAATTTTCAGGTAAAAGTGTCACCGTTTTTGAAATATTTAAATTTTTTCGAATTTAAAAAAAATCGTGCCTTTTCATGTATTTTCTTTAACTGCGACTACAAACCGGGCAATACTTAGTAAATTTTTTATGTAAAATACTTCCAGATAGTTGCCTCTCCATACTCAAATGCAATGTAGTTAAAATATATTAAAGAACCATCATACAATTAGGACTATTTCTGGATTTTTAACTTTTTGATATTTTCTTCTCCAACTTTGGCTATCTCTGGTGAAAAATAATTTACTGAACATAAAAAAATTGCTCATTTCATAAAGATTTCAGAAAGGTGCCACACTTACTGTTTCGAATAGAAAAAGAAGTTATAGCCGCTTTTGTGGGTAAAGGACTGAGACACGCTAGAATGTATTTAATAGATTTAAATTGAATTTGCTCTTGTTACCGTCAAATGACATGCTAAATAGTACAAAGGTACATTATTACCTGCTCCTGACATTATTTTATGTTACTTACCGGAATTAGTGAAAGTGGATTTTGTGAAATTAGACCCTTCGAACATTGTGTTATTCAGCCTCATTGCGTAAGTCGTAAATTAGGCTAAATTGTACGACTCGACAACATTGGCATTTTTTACTGTCGTGCTGAAATAAGTAAATGACGAAAATCGTCGAAAACTATACAGTGCTGCCAAGTTTTTCCGTTTTAATACACTAGTCGAATGGAAATTTTAGGCAATGACGTGCAATTTGCGATACGATTCGACTCTCGAAAAACGACTTGCATACGACACCACTCTCGCAATGAGGGTGATTAATACTATGACAGAGAACACGCAGTATACGTCGCATGAATATGCGGATATTCACCTAATTTACGGTGAAGCTTGCTGTAATGCCAGAGCTGCTCAAAGACTCTATGCAGAGCGATACCTCAATCGTCGCCATCCAAGAATGATAGAATACAAGATTGCGCCGATTGCAGCAGAATTCGTGAGAGTAATTTTAGCGTGACGTCATCGTGGTGTTGACAACTGAGAGCGGCGAGAATGAGGGCGACTAGTGATGTGCTGAATTGTCCCCAATACTCGGTACCCAATACTTAAGAAAGATTTCGGTACCCTATACTTCCTTTTCGGTATCACTACTGCTGTCTTCTCTACTATGACGTCACCAAAACAGCTGATTCTGTCAAAATCACTGAGAGCCGAGTAGCGGTATCGTCATCGGCGCCACCTCTGTATTCTCTCCACCGTGCTCGCCATCCGGGTCGTGAAGTATTCGCCCGGACTCTTAGAGAAATATATGAAGGTAAGTGATTTTTACACCTTTCTTGTTTGCTTGCTTGTTAACTATAATT
>NW_023458568.1:13661497-13665484 GCF_013731165.1 Rhagoletis pomonella | reverse complement strand
CATTAAAACAGCCAAAAATTAATCAAAAACTTCGTAACTAATTTGCAGGCATGTAGTCTGTTATTGCTGTTTGCTTCTTCCTTTTATTTGTTTCTGCAATAACAATCTCATTGCGAAGAGCTAGCAGATTGCTTGTGTGCTTTGCGGAAAACGATTCACTATAAGTACACCATTTTATTAAATTATTGACGCTTTCAATGGCTGTAGAAGTAGAGACAACTGGTAAGACCTCCCGGTCATCAAATTCGCTGCTACCTGAAGACTCATCATCGCTATTGAGATCATGTGCAGGGTCGTCATCAAGCACACCATTGTTCCATATTTCAATTTCTGGTATGCTAATGTTATTAGTTGGCTCTATTTCTGTTAAAAGTGCTTGAGCTGCCTGAAGAGCTCCATTGCAGTCTTGATCTTTTTGCAGTAGCTGT
Organism: Rhagoletis pomonella; assembly: GCF_013731165.1. Lineage (NCBI taxonomy): Eukaryota > Metazoa > Arthropoda > Insecta > Diptera > Tephritidae > Rhagoletis > Rhagoletis pomonella. The sequence continues at coordinate 13,665,056 of NW_023458568.1, read as the reverse complement.
GCTAGTGGCACATCATCGTCATCACTTTCATACTGATCAGAGTCCCAGTTGTTCAACTTTGAACAGGACTTTTTTATTACTCTTTCTGGAACATCATACCAAGCTTGCTTTAATAGCATGATTGCATTTCGAATTGAAAAGGATTTCAAGCGAACCTTGAGGTCACCTCCTTCAGCAATTAATTGAGAAAGAAACATACTTCTGTAGTTTAGCTTGGTTAACTTAATAGGATTCTGATCCATTGGTTGTAAAGTTGCTGTTACATTTGGTGGAAAGAAAAATGCAATTATATTTCCATCGTCGCTTTGAAGTTTCTCAATTGGTGCATGAGCAGAGCAGTTGTCAATTAGCAAAATTGCCTTCGGAGGCAAATTATTTTCCTGAGAGAAACGAATCACCTGTGAATTGAAAATATTTTGGAATTACTGAACCTAAAAACAAAGTTTTTTCTTACCTCATGAATAAATATCTTGTGAAACCAATCATGAAAAATCCGAGATGTCATCCAAGCATTTTTTGAAAAGTTGTAATGGAGTGGATTATTGAATCCTTGGAAACTTCTTGGTTTTTTTGCTTTTCCAATTACTAATGGCATTAATTTATGTGATCCATCAGCATTTACACCAAGTAACACTGAAATTCGTTCCTTCTGGATTTTATACCCGAGGGCGGTTTTCTCGAAAAGAGAGACGTATGTTTTGTCAGGTAAACAACGGTAAAATAATCCGGTTTCATCTACATTATATATTTGTGACTCCATTAGCCCCATCTCATCGACTTTTGCACGAAATCTGTGAATAAACGGGGTGACTGAAGCAACATCACTAGAGAGAATCTCGCCACAAATTTTTAAAAAACGTATTCCGTGTCGTTTTTTAAATTTGCTAAACCATCCATCACTTGCGCTAAATGTACTTTCATCTTTATCGGGATATTCCACTTTGAATATTTGTTTGGCTTTCTCCTTTAGTATTGGCCCAGTTAATGTACACTTTTTTTCGCGTTGATTTAAAAACCACTTATAAAGACTTGCTTCCATTTTTGGATATTCAGCGATATGCAATGATTTTTTGTTAGCATTATGATAGGTATTAGAAACAGCGCTTAAAATTGATGATTTCATAGATTTGATATAGGTGATTGCAGATGGCGCCACATCAAATTCTAGGGCTAACCGCTTCCTTTGAATACCTTGGTCAAGCTTTTCCAGGATCTGCACTTTGGTTTCCAAAGACAAAGTATTTTTCTTACGTTTATTTGGCATTTCAACGAACGACTTTTACTTTTAAGCAAACAATGCCGAAACACGTGCACGCGAATCGAATTTCAAACAAAAACTAACAAAAACTGTACAGATAGCGACGAAAATCCAACGACTACCGAGCGTAACATGAATAAATTGGGGATTCCCCTTTTTATATCTATTTTGCAACAAAAAAACAAAATAAAATAAAAATCGAAAATTCTAATTTCAGAGCGTGTAATGTATTCAAAAAGTTGATTCTAATTTCTGGAAATTCTAATTACTAAGTGAGCGTCTACTGTAGATATTAAAATAATTCAACTTGCAGTGAAAGAGAACAGAAGACTTGGCAAGCAAAATGTTTGCTTACGTTTTGTATAAACATACATACATATGTACACATAGCAGAAGTTAATTTTATTTAAAGAAATGGCGTGTCGTCCATTTCCGTTGTAGCATGGCATATATTTAGGCGCAATATTTAACTTCTTCTGTCGGGGCGACATCTGCAGTCTTCTAATTCTTACAACGAGGTTCATATCTAGACTAGGTTGATATCTAGAATTTGCCACAAATAGCTTTGCTACACTATCGCCGGTAGCTTTAACAATTTTATAGTGGTTTTACGTTCTTTGGCAAATTACGCTCTGTTAGCCATAAATCTTAATATTTTTTGACCGCCTTTGAATTAAGACCCCTGGACCATATGGGGAATTCATTTATATTTTAAATTGCATTGCCATCGTGATTGGAACTATGCTCAAAATTTCAAGTCCCTAACTTGTCGGGAAGTTAGTTTAAAATCGATTGGAAGTTTCCGCGATTTCCGCGGGATGACCAAGTTAAATAAAAGCTTATAAAAAAAAGCGTAACTCAGAAAAAACATAGGTAACACGTTTTTCGATCGAAAGCGTTTATTACAGTTAAATTAAGTTTTTCCGCAGTATAAATTTTTTTTAATACTACAACAATACTACTTTTTTATATACTACATCAACAAGAAAGTTATAACACATCAAAGACTTTAACGGCAATATCTCAGAAAGCAGTTTTAACAGAAGCGCCCTTATTGCATCTAACTCCTCAATTATTGGAGATAAAACAAAGACTAGTTGATTTTCCTGTGTGTTTTTTTTTTTAATATTTTAAACAGAATTTTAATAAAAAGCCAATTCTTTTTTTGCTAATTTTTACATTCGTAAGTTACTTTATTCTGGGGTCCCACACACGTATACAAGAACTAGGTGGCTGTGTGAAAATTACGTTAGTATTCCTAAGTAGTGGTCAAACCCCAGGAAGGTTTTGCTCCCGCGCATCGCAATATTTTTTACACAGAGTTAAAGTCCCCCTTTTTGGTAAAAAATTACTATTATTTTGCATTACATTCTGTTCTCTTTAGAAAAATTTGGCGCGTAATATATTAGTGGAAATTTTAACCATTTATAAGCCATTTTTCAAACCGTGGGTCCAAAAGGCCCGTTCTGGTGGGAGTTGATGGGTTAAACTTTTGGAAAAAAGTAGGCCAACCTTATTTTCAATATATAACCCGCAAAAAATCGTAAGAACTCCGTAATTTAACATAACGGTTGATAAGCTTATTGCAAAAATTTATTGATAGCGACATAAATTACCCCAATAACTTAACCTTTAAATTTTTTTATTTCTTTAAATTGAAATAGTACATACGGATTTGTAGAGTACATATGTATGTATATTAGGGTGCCCATCGAAAATCGTTTTTTTGTACGTTAGTACTACATATTTTCAAATTGTGGAAATTATCGATGGTCAAAATTTAAAAAATGCTTTGAAATTCAAGCAAAAATAGTCATTCAAAAACTCATGAATCTAGAAAATCGTATTTTCTGACCTAAATCGACAGGCCGCGACCTCATAAATGGCCTTTAAAAAATCTATAAAAATAGGCAATAATATTTCTCATAAAAACGAATCAAATTAGGGGGTAGGGACTTTAAATTTTCAAAAAAAATCATTTTCGATGGGAAACCTAATGTATATACTTTCTTCTGTTCGCCCATCCATCAGCAGCAGTCACTCAACATTTGAATTCAATGAATGAATTAAATAGAATTATAATCTGATGACATGATAAGATTAGAAGCCTCATGGCTCTTTTGGAATCTACCTTATGGGCAGTAGCGCCGGCGTTTCCAGACGCGCCGGCGTCGCCGCCGCCGCCGATTCTTTTTGAAGTTGACCACGCCGCCGCCGCAAAGCCGTTCGGCGTATACCTCTAATACATACATATTAGGCCGGGTCGATTTGTGGGGAGGCAAAAAAATCGCCCATTGCTCT
>NW_023458568.1:13635208-13661397 GCF_013731165.1 Rhagoletis pomonella | reverse complement strand
TAGGCCGGGTCGATTTGTGGGGAGGCAAAAAAATCGCCCATTGCTCTGTGAAAATCATATTCTAGGGATCAAAATAAGAAACTTTGCCGAAGGAACCATACCTCTAAAACGAATTCTGATGTCCCCCAATTTGGGTCGAACTTTTGGGTAGGGGCAAATTTTGAAGAATCCCACTTTGACCCATTTAGAGTGCTCCAATCGAGTCCAAATGTATGACCTACCCCCACTAACTTTGGAGGCCCGACCCACCGATGCCAGTAGCACACCCCCTGGAACCCCCCTGGGGGTTCACCATACAAACATTTCAAAAAATCGCCGGTTTTGCACTTTACATGAAAAAATCAGCGAAATGGTTATGTTTTTTCTTTTTGGAGTTTATTTTTCTCTTTAGAAATTTATTTAGTCAGAACATATGTAAATGAAAAAATGAATTTAACTTAGTAATAGAAAAGAAATTAAAAAAATTATTAGAAATTAGCGTTTTTACAACCCTTTTAAAACCAAGGCATCACTGTGATGCATTTGCATGTCGTAAACATAGTTGTGTGGGTTTTTTATTCAACCGTTTTAAAAAATGAAGGTATCACTGTGACACAATTGCACAATTGAAAATTGCTTGTGCGCGTTTTTTAAGACACAGCTGCATGTCGTAAACTTACTTGTGTAGTTTTTTTATAGCACCTACTTAAGAAATGAAGGTTGTTTTTACAACCCTTTTTGTGGGTATTTTAAGGCACCTTCTTAAGAAATGCGCGTTTTTTGCAACCATTTTAACAATTAAGGTATCACTGGAATGCACCGCAACCCTTTTAAACAATGAAGGTATCACTGTGACACAATTGCAGATCGTAAAATTGCTTGTGTTGTTTTTTTTAAGCCACCACAAGACACAGCAGGTAGAATTGAAATTACCATTTCATTCTTATTACCTCGTCTCGTAGACCATATATAACGCAACAGTTTTTGTGAATGCATTAAGTCGTTGTGAAGAACTCAAAGTGTGAAGTGCTAATTTCAGATAAAAAAATATTTCAAAAAAAATAATAAGTGAAGTGACCATTCCAAATCAAAAAGTTTACAATGAATCCACCATCCTCTACACCGCAAGATGAAGCAACTACATCAACAACTATCGAAAACCCAATGAGTCATATACCCAAGCATGATGTTACTGTTTTTGGTGTGTCTACTGATTTAACTGATCTTAATTTACCAACCCATCTGGATATCTTGAGATATTATTTTTACTTAAGCGAACGTGCTAAAACAGAACAAAAAAAGTTTTCCCATAAATCATTCACTATTCAAGTACAAGATAAGTTGATTGGAATTAGGGAAAAACTTGGTATGGAGATAATGCTGAAAAAAAGTGTATTTAATAAATTGAATAAATTGCTTGACAAGTATCAAGAGCAAATCAAGAGAAGAAACAACACCCAACAATTTACAGAGTATGTAAAATCTCTGGAAACAATTTTTTACATTGGAACATGTAAATGCGATTTGAAGGCAGCTCCATGTGCATGCGGCTGGGTTCCCGAACGCCTCAAAGAGTTCATGCACGATCAACATAATTAGAGAAGACTAACAATGGATGCATTTGTGATGGAAACTGAAGAGCAAGGAGCAACGTCTATGTCATCAATGCCAACATACCAAGATCCCGATGATTCAACATACGCACCGCCACCGGTTCAAGAAGATATGGATAGAAGCACAAGTTCACAATACACAGAGAGATACGATTGTTTTAACTTTGCCTTGGTATGTGACAGATTTGGTGTGCCTGACAGAGTAGCATCAGCATTGGGAACAACTCTTTTGCAAGATTTTAAAATTAAAGATAAGCATGGGAAACCTCTCATCATGGATAAATCGAAAGTTCGCAGAGAAAAAGAGAAATGCAGTCAAGAAGTGCTTCGCAAACGGTTAGATGATACCAATTTGTTAGCGTTTTCATTCGATGGCAGAAAAGATGATACTTTAACGATAGATAAAATTGATGAGAAGTATCATACTAGGATGGTGAAAGAACCTCATCTTGTTATTTTGAGAGAACCCAATTCTGAATTGATTGGTTACGTAAGACTGGAACATGAAACCGCTGAATACAAAACAACCAAATTAAATGGTTTTTTCAACGATAAAAATATATCACTGGATGCATTAATTGGAATATGCACTGACGGTGAGCCAACAAACACTGGCCCACACGTTGGAATTATACGACGATTCGAATTGCTGTTAAAAAGACCATTGCATTGGTTCGTTTGCCTTCTACACTTCAACGAACTTCCGTTTCGGCATTTGTTTGAGGCTTTGCATAAATCAACCAGCACTGGACCAAGATCGGCAACCGGAAAACTGAGCCGTCAAATCGAAACTTGTGAAACTCTTCCGGTAAGTTATTGCTATCACTCATTTATTATAATTGTCAACCATTTTTAATTATTTTATTATACATTTTCAGGTGGTGGACGGCTTCCAGAAAATTGAGTTCCAAAATATGCCCCCTGCTCCAGAAAAAATTGAATTTTCCACCGATTCGAAGTACTTATACGACATGGCCCATGCAATTTCTAGCGCCGTGGTTCCGGTGGATCTGGCTAACATCAAACCAGGGAAAATTGTACATTCTCGGTGGCTCACCAAGGCCGCTAGATTATTGCGATTATATGTGACAACGGAAAATCCAGATGCAAATTTAAGAATTCTGGTTGAATTTATAATTAAATGTTATGTGCCCATGTACTTCAATATCAAGTATTACAGCTCTGTCGTGTACGGCAGTGCATTATTTTTCAAGTTCATTGGTTGGTCACGATTTCTAGAACCTCGTTTACGCAAAATTGTCAATCAAGTAATTAAAGATAATTCTTATTTTGCGCATTCGGAAAATATCTTGTTATCAATGTTGTTTGATGATAGCAAAGAAAAGCGCGACTGTGCCATCAAGAAAATTCTACGCTATCGAACCGATTTTGACGAGCCAATGGAACTTAGAGTTTATAAAAAACTAGATATAAACTTTAATTGCACAAGCTATACGGAAATGATCAATTTGAATGATATAAATATCGTATTTGAACCACCATTCACGCGAAGCATTCCGTACGATACATTGAAAGAATATTTAAATCAAGATGATCCACCGTTTAATGATCAAAAAATTCCATCACACATACAAGGAACGGAACGACATGTTCAATTGCTAGCTAGCGTTTCCAAACGGGTTATACCGGAAAATGTAGAGGCTGTTATGGCGACGACATTAGAGAGCCGTGCGAAATTGCCCAGACTTGAAAGTAAAAAAGACTTCAAACAATAATTTTTTTTTAGTTTCTTTTCTATAACTCATTTAAATTAATTTTTTCATTTACATATGTTCTGACTAAATAAATTTCTTAAGAGAAAAAATAGATATTATTATAAATAAATAATAAATATTATTATAAATAAATAAATAAAAATAAAGAAAAAACATAGCCATTTAGCTGATTTTTTCATGTAAAGGCCAAAAATGGTGATTTTTTGAAATGATTGTATGGGGAACCCGCCAGGGGAGTTCCAGGGGGTGTGCCACTGGCATGGGTGGATCGGCCGTCCAAAGTTAGTGGGGGTCGGTCATACATTTGGACTCGATTGGAGCACTCTAAATGGGTCAAAGTGGGATTTTTCAAAATTTGCCCCTACCCAAAAGTTCGACCCAAATTGGGGGACATCAGAATTCGTTTTAGAGGTATGGTTCCTTCGGCAAAGTTTCTTATTTTGATCCCTAGAATACGATTTTCACAGAGCAATGAGCGATTTTTAAATCGACCCGCCCTAATACATATGTACTTAGGTATGTATATCAGCATTTTAGTTGAAAGCACGTTTTGCTCGTCGCTCTCTTCATCGCTCCACTACATTCCTGTAATTAGTTTTATTCAGATAACACAAATGTATGTTTTCTTCGAAAATACTCAAGTACTACCAGTAGAGTACTCTACTTGCAAAAACCTTTTACTCGCAGTAGTTGCGGAAGGCAAAGTAAATACTCTACGCGTCTTGCTATTGATCGGTAGTTTACTTACGCTTACAGAAACTGGGTTATGCTTACTCACACTTGACCCGAACGATGAGAGTAAAGGAGGGAAAGTATATTTAGGCCGTTTAAATGGAATTGCGCAGAAGTTTACTCCATAATTACCCTTTTTAGAAAAAAATTAAATATTGCAGTTTTGTTTGCATTTTCTTCCATACAAAGTATGCTCGACAAAATTTTCATTTGAATAAAATCCGTAGCAAAAAAAGAAAAAAAAATTCCAAAAATCAACGATATTTTGCAGTCACTTACAGCTTGCACTTTTGAATGGGCTGCAAAAGTGCATTCCCGAAATCTATACAAAATATTATATTATTATACACTGCCGCTTACTTGTAAGCTTTGAAATGCTTTCATTCTTTTAATATCATTTTGCTACAATTTGCGCTTTGGCTATTTTTTGTTAAATAAACTAGCGCAAATACTCTAAATTACAGCTAGATGCAATATCCAAGACCTTCATTTTTATTTTTATTTTTTTTTTACAACGCTTTTATCAACTTGCAATGTTGTATGTCGAGACTACCATTTATACTATAAATATACCAAAGCTATTTATGGCAAAGTCTAGATATCAATCTCGTTGTAGGCATCCTATAAAAAACATACACTCTAGATGTCGCCCCGCCAGAAGAAGTTAAATATTGCGCCTAAAAATATGCACAACATACGCTACAGAGGAAATGGACGACGCGCCATTTCTTTAAATGAAATTAATAGCTGCTACATGTATGCATGTACATATGTATGTATGTATATACTAAACGTGAGAAAACAACATTTTGCTTGCATAGTCTTCTGTTCTCTTTTCACTGCAAGTTAGAGCTGGAAAACAATCGATGGCACTATCGATAGTATCGATGTTTTCCAATTTCCCCCACTATCGATGGTTTTTTTACAACGCTGTTATTAACTTGCAATGTTTTGTGTCCAGACTAGGGTTGCCAGATTTTTTTGGCACGAAATCAGTACATTAGACTATTTCATTCTGTAAAAATCAGTACTTTTCAGTACACTTTTATTCCAAGCAGAATTATGAATGTAAGTAGCAGATAATACTTTAAAATGCCAGAGTATTTGTTTTTGATAATATCTTGGTATATAAATAGCATGTTGTTTATAAGAAATAAAAATGTTATTCATTTTAATATGAGTACACACATTAACATGTAATACGAAATACCTTTATAATATCATTGTACACAGGGGCCAATAAATTATTTTATATACATGTTTTAAGTAATGTATATGCCATTTTTTAATAGCAATAATGAGATCATTTCCACTTTCAGTGTTTTAATAGCCAAAGAACTCTAAACTTTATATTTTAGTATTACTTTTAATTTGCAGTTCACTTTCTAAAATTTTAATTAGAAGTCGGTTTCTGTTTTTTCGCTAGGAAGCAAAATTTATACTTAAGTAAGTTCCTCTCAGCTGCTTCGTTTGAACGTGGTATCAGTGTTGCCAAACATGGGCTTTTCCTACCAAAACTGGTAGGTTTTTTCCATTTGGTAATTTGGTAGGCTTGATTGGATTTTGGTAGGTTTCGGGACAATGAGTAATAGTTATTTGCGAAAAATAGAAAATATGTACGTATCTCCAAATATTTTAGCAACCTTTTTTACACAAATATTTCACCGGTGCGTTCGTATAATGGCTATACCTGATTCCTAAGTACAAACGTATAATTTATTATTGCCAATATGCAATACGGACATCCATATATCGTGACCTAAGGGTGAAAAGGTGCCAAGTCCATTTTTAGAAATTTTTCTGGAGAGACGAAAAATCGATGTAGTTTCGTATTACCTGTCATTCTGCATCAAAAACTAAACTTTGAAAAAAAAAATGGACTTGGCACCTTTGCACCTTTAGGTAGCGATATAATTTATGGCGTACTTGGACCAAGATTCCAGAAAAGTCTGCCAGTGGGATCGTACTCAACCATATTTCAGGCGGAAGTCTTCCCAATCGAAGTCTGTGTTCGCGAATGTCATCGTAGAAGGCAAATGAGGCCAGAATAAATATTATGCCGGACATTGAGGCAGCGTTAAAGGTCTTACAGTCTTTTAAAACGGCATCAAGGCTTGTGAACTCTTGAACCACCTGCGAGCCCACAATAGCGTCACGCATGAAGGGTTTGAAGGCAACGAAAGGGCTGACTGTCTCGCAAAGCGTGAAGCCCAAATGCGTTTGCATGGTCCCTAGCCTTTCTGTGGTACATCTAAAGGATACACTGCAGACCTACTTAGGAGCTAGCTGGGAATAATCTCAAATTGCTGCCTACTGGCGGAAGTCAAATGGAATAAGACAGCAGGAACTCCAAAAGACACCTTGAACTTAGAACTCTTACTGGCAACCTGACAGCACACTGCAAGTTAACGTACGGTTTTAATTAAATGGGTCTTTCTGTAGAGACGGACTGTAGGGTTTGTCGGCTGGTGAAAGAAACCCTAGAGTATATTCTATGTGCCTTTCCACGAAGCATGAATCGTAGATTGATACACCTTGGAGAACGATTGCCTTCTCCATCTAAAATTTGGAACATGGCCTCATCCAAAGTGCTGAGCTTTTTAAACAGCCTAAGGTTGGAGTGATTACAATTTTGATTTAGCACAATATATCGTCTTAGGTCGCAGCGCGGGTATCTTCGACGTAATAATAATAATATCGTCACTATACACGAATAAAGAGCTCGGAAAAACTCTTTGGGGAGTTCTGGGGAATACTGCTGCACTCGAAAATATAGTTGACCGTGGACATAAGTTTATGGGTCTTTCTTCGCTGTCAAAGAGGTTAACGCGGCTTTATTTGCCCTCACCTATGTTAAGAGTCTATCTTCGCCGAAATTTTTTTACGCCTCTTTTTTCGCTATCAACTTTTGAGCTCGCGTCGTTATTCGTATCTAGTGACGATATGTATGTATGTGTAAAGAGACATATGTACATATGGATAAGTCTGTACAGTAAAATGAATCGTTGTACGCCGTTAATTTGTTTTTATATTAATCTAGTTGTGTTTTAGTTTTACTAGTTTATGTTAACTATGTTTTTAAAAAATTTGACATTGAAAACAAATAATAAAACTCAAAAAAATGTTTGGTAGGTTTTGGTTGGTTATGGTAGGAAAAAAATTTGTCTGTGGCAACGCTGCGTGGTATTGAAAAAAAAAAACAAAATTACATATTTTTTCAAACTGTGGAAAGATACCTCTATTTAAGGACTGCATCCTTATTTCCACATGGCTTAAATTACTTTTTCAACTGCGCAAAAACGTTGAAAGACTAAGAATTCGCCAAAAAGAGTCTCTAAATTGAGTCAGTAAATTGAGAAAAACGAATTGTAAGTTGTTGGAAAAGCCATTCAGTTATTTAAATTTGTTGTTATTAAACTGAAAGTTATTTTCGAGATAACTAACAACACTCGACAAAGAACGTCAGCCCTTTTTTTAAATAAATTATACTATCGCAACTGGTAGGTAATTATCCGCAATATGCCCATAAAACGATTGCTCTTTTGTATTAATTTCTTGTGCATATCAAACATTACCTAAAACATGTCAACTATAGTTAAATTATTTTCTTCTTCCTTTTTACAGTAAATTTTAAGAAAGTTCCAACGTAATGTAAAAATCTTAAGCAAATCGTAAAGTATTAAAAATCAGTACAAATTTAAAAAAATCAGGACATTAGCGTACTGATTGAAGGAATGAATAAAATCAGTACGAAAGTTGAAAAATCAGTACTGTACTGATAAAATCAGTATGTCTGGCAACCGTAGTCCAGACACATGCAATGTTGTCTGTTCAGTCACTTGCAATGTTGTGTGTCCAGACAGCTATAAAACCTTTGCTTTGCAAAGTTCCTATAAAAAATCTAGACATCAACCTCGTCGGTTGAGAGTACGGTTGCCAGACATACTGATTTTATCAGTACGGTGCTGATTTTTGAACTCTTGTACTGATTTTATTAATTTCTTCAATCAGTACGCTAATGCCCTGATTTTTCAAAATTTGTACTGATTTGTACTGAATTTTCAATTCAAACACAATTGGAGGATTCACAACGGTGTCGTAAGTGTCGTATTGTTGTATGCCGTAAACTTTAAAAGCTTAAATAAATGTTTAGAGAACTTAAAACCACAACCAACTATTTTTTAACACTGCGAAAATTCATAAAATCACTTTGGTGGTACTTTGTGAACCCTCTTAATATATTCATTAGGTATTTAAAGTTTACGACATGCAAAAATACGACACCGTTGTGAATACCCCAAATACTTTAGGATTTTCTTAAGGTTTTTACATAACGTTGTAATGTAAAAAGTTAAAAAGTAAGAAAAAAATAATTTAATTATAGTTGACATATTACAGATAATGTTTCATATGCCCAAGAAGTTAATACAACCAAAAGTTCAATCGTTTTATGGGCATATCGCCAGGTCGTTACGTACCAGTTGCGATAATATGGTGGAGCTTAAATTATTTAAAAAGAAGGCTGATGGTTTTTGTCGAGTGTTGCTAGTTATCTCGAAAATAACTTTCAGTTTAATAACAACAAATTTGAATATTCGAATGGCTTTTGCCTATAACTTACAACTCTTTTTTCACAATTTACTGACATTGTGAAAGAGTTTTGCATACAAGACATAGAGTAAGATACTCTTTTTAGCGAATTCTTAGTCTTTCCGTAGTTGAAAAAATGAATTTAAGCCATGTAGAATTATAGATGAAGTCCTTAAATAGTGGTACTTTTCCACAATTTGAAAAAATATGTACATAATTTTGTATTTTTGTCAATACCACACACCAACGAAGCCACTGAGAGAGAGATAACTTCATATTAAAAGCAATTTTAAAATGAAATGTATAGAATTATTTGACTATTTAGACAATGTATATGGAAATGATCTCATTATTGCTATTCAAAAATGTCATAAATATAAAATAATTTATTGTCATGTTAAAATGAATAACACTTTTATTTTTTTATGAACTACATTTTATCTATATATCAAAATATTGTTAAAAACAAGTACTCTGGCGATTTAATGTATTATCTGTTACATTCATAATTTTGCTTTGAACAAAAATGTACTGAAAAGTACTGATTTTTTAATGTGAAAAAGTCTAAAGTACTGATTTCGTGCATAGAAAATTTGGCAACCCTAGTTGAGAGGTAGATGTCGCCCTATGCACTACGTACGCTACAGCGCAAATGGACGACACGCCATTTCTTTAAATGAAATTAATTGGTGCTCGTATGAATGTACTTACATACCGGGGTTGTTGCGAATATTCGCATTCGCAACCGCGGAGCTTCCGCATTAATTTTAACATTCGCATTCGCTTTTGCATTCGCAATAATCAATGCGGAGCGTTTGCGAATGCGAATATTGGGAAATAACACTGATAAAACATATTTCTGGCACACAAAATCACAAATTGAATGCAATTTTTTGGATATGCTACTTTAGTGGCCGATTGTTCAATGTCCGGTTATCACTAAAGGGTGAACACACCAAAACTGCGACACTTTGGGAAGCTTATAACTTACCCAAAACGAATTAAATTTTTTGAAATTAAAATACCATAAGCTGACCATGACCTTAGTTGGACGTAGAAGAAATTTCATTTGAATTTGATTCCTAGTTGAGTTAAAAATGGCAACCGAGTTAGAAACGAGACAAACCATTATGCACGAGTTTATAAATGATCCGGCCTTAAGTACACGTAAAATTGCTAAAAAATTAAAGATTGCACTATTCGACAGTTTTCAGGGTTTTAATCGGTACAAATAAGGCCTGGCAGTTACGAGAAAACCAGGGAGCGGAAGTTAGCATGGTCAAAGTGATAAAAACAGTGCTCGGCAGGTCATCAGTGCGTTTTCGCGAGATCCGAAGGTTTTGTCGCGTTATGTTACAAAATCCGTACGGAGATAGCAGTTTTTCGTATAAAAGGTAAAGCGGAAAGCTTCATTGAGATGTTCTATAGCTCAAACAGCGCCAGACCGAGGCGCAAAGTAGAATGTTACAGGGAAATCCTGCATTCGGAAGTTGTATGAATTCTAAATTAAAAACAACGGCATTGTTATGGACTACGAAACCTACTGCTATAAAAATTCAAAATATATTGCAGGTCAAGATTTTTATACTGCTGCAAGTCGTCAAGATGCCCCTGAAAGTTGTAAGCTGAAAATGAAGTCCAAATTTCCAAAAAACTACATGGTTTGGCAAGCTATTTGTTCCTGTGACCGTAAGAGCAGCCCTTTTTTCCCATCCGGGACAATGAATGATCAAGTTTATCGGGATGAGTGCCTCGAAAGGCGTATTCTGTCATTTATCAACAGATAAGGTTGATAAGGCCACTGTTCTAGGCGGACATGGAAAGCTGACACTATGCCAAGGACACATTGCCGTGGTATAATGCAAATAACATCAATTTTGTACCTCACGACTGCAATCCACCCAATAGCCCAGAGCCACGTCCTATTGGGGAATATTGGTCAATTGTCAAAGGAATCTTGAAGAAAATAGGTGAAGCAGTGAAAAATATTGAAGAGTGCAAAACAAAGTAGTTGTGCGCATCGCGTGAAGTCGCTGATGCAGTCGTGCAGAACATGATGGCGCGTGTGCGATGTAAATACCGATCACTTGCATATGGAGCAAATAATAACTAATATTTTAACATTTTAATAACATCTAAACTTCCAAGTTATATAATACAAAAAAAAATAATTTCAAAGCCTTCTAGTTTGTTTCTGGTAGTAATTTTTAAGTTTCGCAGTTTTGGTGTATTCACCCTTTACTTCCCGGTTAAACATCATTATCGACGGTTTCGACATCATGCATAAAACATGTGATCGATAAAGCAGTCGTTGTGTTTAACCGGAGCTTCTACCTCCGATTTGTGCTAATCAGACATTGAACAACCGGCCCTAAAACTGTCCCCGTACGTCCCGATTCTTTTGTAATTTAAAGTCAAAGACTAAGATCCTTCAATATGTATTTCCAGCGGAAATGTTCAACATCTAGCTATAAAGAGAATCGACTATTCGTGCGGTAAAAGTTAATCTTTAATTAGGTAAGAATTATGTAACTATTAAAAATTATTCGTCAAAGGTCTTTTGAAAAAACTGGATGCATCGCCAGTTTTCTCTTCTACTTTTTCTTGGAAAAGTGTAATAATTACACAGGTTTACAAAAAAAAAAGTGTATGCATATTAAACCAAACCTCTATATCCCTATGTTATTCGACATACTGAATGCGAATCCGAGGTCCGTTAGCCTCCATCACGTCAGGTTCGTGGTCATTTGAAGGTCAAGTAGGGAAAAATTCATTGAATAAACCTGAAAATTCAATAAAATTCATCGGAATTTGACCTTGGGATGACCTTAGCATGAGCTCCAGATGACCTCGAGGAATCAAGGGACCTCCATACTCGGTTTCAGTGACAACAAAAACAATTATTTTTTTTTAATTTTTATTGAATAAATTTTATGTCCTATTTGACCTTTAAATGACCTCGAAGCTGACATTATGGAGGTTAACGGACCTCGGATTCGGGTTCAGCGAATGTAAAACATTATGTATATGAATTTTCAGGTCAATGAATTTTTCCCTACTCGACCTTCAACTGACCACGAACCTGACGTGGTGGAGACTAAGGGACTTCGGATTCGCATTCAGCGTGTCGAATAACATAGGGATATATAGGTTTTGTTTAATATGCATAAGCTTTTTTTTTGTAAACCTGTATTATTTTTCATAAAACGGCTTCTTATGATTAAGTTCCGTGTTTTCTTTTATTACTTAGCAGAAAAACACACCAAATAATTTTGACCGGTTTTACTATACAAATCAGGGTTGTTGCGAATATTAGTTCGAAATAAAAGTTCTTTCCGGATAATAAACAAACCGCTTATCCAAATTAAACAAGTTTGGTATCAAATGAAAGAGGATTTAAATAGCTTTAAACTGAAATGTTTAAACGAAGAAAGCCACATATTGAAAAATATTTCAATAAAAAATTTTAATTAATTACCATAAAACAAATCTTGTGTCAGGTATATGCATTTCTTTAGTATTAAGTTATAAAAAAATATAAATAGAGGTCGTTCACTATTTCTGGTTAAAAGCTATTTCAGTCTTCTTTCATATGATACCAAATTTGTTTAATTTGGACAGGTTTGTTTATTAGGCGGAAAGGACTTTTGTTTCGGAAAAATATTCGCAACAACCCTGATACAAATACTCCTCTGTGTGCTCGAAAACAATAACATTACTTTTAATTTTGTGATAATTGTCGAAATTTGCACGCAGGGAAATAAAAATAAAATGGAATGTGAAAATGTTGACAGCCAAGTTCAGAAATCAAATAAGAATCAATTGAAGGCGAATTTAATATACAGGGTGTCCCAGAAGTAACCTGCCAAACTTGAGGAGAAGGCAGGTGGGGTGGTGAGCTCCCTGATAAGCAAAAATTTTTCAGGTAAAAGTGTCACCGTTTTTGAAATATTAAATTTTTTTTTTAATAAAAAAAAAATCGTGCTTTTTAACTGCATCTACAAATAAGGCTATACTTAGCAAATTTTTAATGTAAAATACTTTCAGATAGTTGCTTCTCTATACTCAAATGCAATGTAGTTAAAATATATTAAGGAACCATTATAAAATTAGGACTATATTGGGATTTGTAACTTTTTGATATTTTCTTCCCCATCTTTGACTATCTCTGGTGAAAAAAAATGTACTGAGCTATAACTTTACATTACATAAAAAAATTGCTCATTTAATAAATATTCCAGAAAGGTGCCACTCTTCTATTTCGAATAGAAAAAACAGTTATAGCCGCTTTTGTGGGTAAAGGACTGAGGCACGCTAGAATATATTTAATAGATTTAAATTTAAGTTGGTCTTGTTACCGACCAATGACATGCTAAATAGTACAAAGGTACATTATTACTTTCTCCTGACATTATTTTGTGTTAATTACCGGAAATAATGAAAGAGGATTTTGTGAAATTGGACCCTTCGAACATCGTGTTATTAATACTATGACAGAGAACACGCAGTATACGTCGCATGAATATGCGGATATTCACCTAATTTACGGTGAAGCTTGCTGTAATGCCAGAGCTGCTCAAAGACTATGCAGAGCGATACCCAAATCGTTGGCATCCGGGTCGTGAAGTATTACCCCGCATCCATAGAGAAATATCTGATGGTAAGTAATTTTTACACCTTTCTTGTTTGAAGCCATCCTTCTTTTAACTATCATTTTTAACTTTTTTAAGGTTGCATACCTGGAAGGCGTGGCGGCGAGACAGGACGTCGTGCAACGGTAGATGGTAAGGTTGTGCTAGAGGAAGTGGAACTTCCATCCATCTACTTCAGGGAGAATGATGGAAAGACGGACTGGAATACCAAAATCTACAGTCCACAAAGCTTTAAAATACCATCCCTACCACATTCAACGTGTTCTACAAACAAAATTTATTCAAAAACAATTCAAAACAAAGAGCATTTGCGGGAACAAATAAATGGAGCTGCTGCTGAGATAGCCCGATTGAGTTTAAGATCTCTGTAAGCGTATTTTCTTAAAAGGTGCCGAGCTTGTATTAGAGTAGAAGGTCGCCAATTTGAGCATTTTTTATCAATAAATGAATAAATTTTTCTTCCAACAACTCATGTATGTTTTATTTCACTTGCACCCATCCTTCACAAAAAATATTGATAGATATAGCCCTTGTTATTGACTCTAGTCCGAATTCCGGTAAGTAACATAAAATAATGTCAGGAGCAGGTAATAATGTACCTTTGTACTATTTAGCATGTCATTGGTCGGTAACAAGAGCAACTTAAATTTAAATCTATTAAATACATTCTAGCGTGTCTCAGTCCTTTGCCCACAAAAGCGGCTATAACTTTTTTTTTTTTCTATTCGAAATAGTAAGAGTGGTACCTTTCTGAAATATTTATTAAATGAGCAATTTTTTTATGTAATGTAAAGTTATAGCTCAGTACATTTTTTTGCACCAGAGATAGTCAAAGTTGGGGAATAAAATATCAAAAATTAAAAATCCCCAAAATAGTCCTAATTTTATAATGGTTCCTTAATATATTTTAACTACATTGCATTTGAGTATGGAGAAGCAACTATCTGGAAGTATTTTACATAAAAAATTTACTAAGTATAGCCTTGTTTGTAGATGCAGTTAAAGAAAATACATAAAAAGGCACGATTTTTTTTTAATTAAAAAAGTTTTAATATTTCAAAAGCGGTGACACTTTTACCTGAACATTTTTTGTTTATCAGGGAGCTCTACTAATACTACTAGGGATACTATATTAACGATATGTTGAAAATTTGCATTCATTTGCCTCAAAATATCAAAGCACATTGAATGCACGGAATGGAACAACAAAACGGATTTGATGGATTATGGTTAATAATTAATTGTGACCGCCTGCAGCTAAGAAAAGTCGAGCTCAACGAATAAAAAAAAACTAATTACAAGCTATTAATTACAGGTGAACCTTTTCATGAAGTCACCCGGGAACTAAACAGATCTGAGACCTTCATCGTCCGTGATTCCAATAATTGAAATTATTATAAAAAACGGGGTGCCTTTTAACAAAATAACAAAACTTTAAACTAATTGGGCTGGCAGCCACGACTTTCAAAACAGAGTTTTCTTCGAAAATTTCATACCTAGAAAATAACAATTTATTTGCCATATCCGCCTATTTAGAACCTCGCTATAAGCACACATTTTTCTAACCAGGCACAGAAGAAAGGATTAAAAAAGAATTACAACAACTAAAATCGAAAAACGCTAATGACGTTAAAGATTGTCCAAATTTTTAAACAACCAAAATAATGACAATGAAAAGTTCTTTGAAAAAAAAAAACGGTGTTTAAACAACGATCTTGCCATGATGCTAGATTGTGAAGATGAAAGTCAGGAGGATACATCCGACATTTGCAGCCCGATGCAATTCTCAAAAAGGAATTATTGCACTGCAATAAAAAAAAAAATAAATATAATTGAAAGTCAACTGATGCAGCGTCAATCGAAAATAATTTAAAATTTTTCCAAGTTTCAAATTTGTCGCCTCGAGCGAGTAGTTGTTTAGTGGCACAGGTTTGATTAACGACCTTTCAAGGAACAGGCCCGAAAAGGCAGCAACTTTACTTTTGATTAAATACAATGTTCCAGTTTTTAAATTCAAGTACCAAATAAAAGAAAAACATTACTAAAAATTACTAACTTTTCCATTTTTTATTTACCTAAATCACCTAATTTACTCACCTAAATTATTTCTTTAAAATACTTGACATCCGCATCCGTGGATGTTAGCTTTTAAACATCCGCATCCGCATTCGCATTCACGGATGTCTAAAATTCCACATTCGAAACAGCTCTAGTACATACATATGTATATAAAAAGTAGAAAACAAATAATATAAAAAAAAACTTTTTAATATACAACGCTTTTATAAATGGACTAAAAAGTAGAAAATAATATTTCTCAGTCCCATAGAATTTGTTTTGATAACTTTTGATTTTGAAATTTTGGCAATAGTCATTATAAACAATTTATGAGATTGAAAATTAAAAGCGTGGGACGCATGCATATATGTAATACTCCTATATTGGCAGTAAGAGCTAGTACCGTCCGAAAACATTACAGTACAGATATATCAATAAACACGTACAAAAGAAAAGGAACACATACGTTTATAAATAAACATGATTTGCCCAGTTTGACTATTGTCAATTAAATCTAATACTATCTTCAGACAGACAGTTAATCGAGCTTACTCCAAGTTTACTCGATTAAGGCCCTAATTGAACTCGATTTCCCATACAAAATTTCAATTCTTAATTGCTCCATTAGTAATTAATTGAATGCCTAATCGTGTCAAAACCACAATGCAACTCTGTTAGGTATGTTTGGTTTCTTCGTTTTGGTGTGTTCAGTGACGAATGACAATCTGCTGTTTGACGTAAATAAATTATTAAATATACAAAAGTAGTATATATATGGCGGCTCTGGGACACTTTTTCCCTACAAAATTTTAATCATGTCGCACCCTAATAATCCATACTCCAGTGAGTCACCCATGCATGCATATATGTAATACTACTATATTGGCAGTAAGAGATAGTACCGTCCGAAAACATTACAGTATAGATATACATACGTTTATAAATAAACATGATTTGCCCAGTTTGACTATTGTCAATTAAATCTAATCGAATGACAATCAGCTGTTTGACGTGATGGCAGTGTTGCCATCTCACTCACTTCAAAAAGCTTTGCAGGTTTGTGTCTGAGTTGAAGGTTTGTGTCTGAGTTATGATCATGTCGCACACTAATAGTGCATTCACGTATAAACCCAGCGGGCGGTACTGGAGACAAGCTCATACCAAAGTTTTAGCATTAAAGCGCTGTACCCCTGCGCCTGCCCTGCATCTTTGTCTTGAGAAATGATGTGAATAAAACATATACTTACGTACATATGTATGGGAGGTGCTTGATGCTCAGATGAAAGTTTTTGTATTAACATCAATAAAATACCCCTGCGTCTGCCATGCACCCTGCCTATTTGTCTGGAGAAAAGGTGTGAATAAAACATATACTTACGAACATATATATGAGAAGAGCTTGATGCTGCGGTCAAAGCTTTTATATCAACTTCAATAAAATACCCCTGCGCCTGCCCTGCCGCTGTATCCATCAACCGTGTTACATACATATACATACATACTTACATATTACGCGCATGCCGATGTAAGTATGTAACATGGTTTTGCGCCATTAAATAGAAAAGTTTAGTAAATATTCGGAATAAATTTTACCCGCCACTTGGCGCTAGCGGCAAGTTGGGATTAAAACATATACTTACCTATGTATGCGAGGTGCTAGATGCTGCCATCTATCAAAATCCCTGAGAGCTCGTAGCTGCGATCAAAGATTCTGCATCTAGTGCAATTTAGGTAAATAATTATTAAGTTCCTTAATTTTTAATACAAGCTACCAACTGCGAAGAAGAAATATTTCGCAACTTCTTGTTTACAACGAAAAAGAAAAGAACAATAAAGAGCTTACTAAATAAGGGAGATTTTTCGCATTTGGTTTCAAAATTACTTTAACAAGATGATTGAGTGGGAAGATCTAGCAAGAAAATTAATGGACCATAACCTCCCGTGTAGATGTAAACTAACAAAGCAAAACCAAACCCCCGCAATAAATACGTGCGTAAATAACAACTCTAAAGTTTCTATTTAAGTAAACTATTTTTTTGTTATATAAATAATATAATAAATGTTAAATACGTATGTAAATATACACATATGCATGCGTATAAAATTATTATTTAATTTAGAAAACTATTTTACATGGTTGCGCGTACCTCATAAATCATTTCTTTTAAACGATTTATGTATGTAGATAAATATGTAGGTATAGATATGTAGACATCGATAAGTTATTTTATGTCAAATGAACATTATTTACACAATTTTACGTAAAAATGAATACAATTGAATTCATGGTTTTCATCAACCAACATCATTTATAATGGTTATGTTAATCAAGTAAAGGAAAAAATAACATTGATAAGAAATTTTTAGAACAATGTATGCAGTTCAAAAATTGCACTTTCAGTTTTCACTTTTTATTAGACTAATCTAAGCTCTAGAGCAGTAATTGCCAAAGTGATCGAGGTGGACCCCCAGGAGTCCACGGAAGACTCGACGGGGGTCCACGGTGACGTGAAAAAAATATGGGGGTCCATGAGTTGTAAATGGGGGTCCACGAAGATTTATCTGGTTTCGAACTTTAATTTTTTTGAGTGGTGTATTGTGCTCTTGACACACTGCTGCACTTACCATAACTTTGTGTTTTCATACGTGGGGAAGCCCTAAAGGCCACCTGCAGACTAAAAAGAACCGGATGCTGGTATGACAATGAGTGGGGCGCGGCAAAAATTGCTGGCGGCAGAGATTTAAGCACTTGTGTCTTCTCAATGCTACAGGATAGTACGCCACCATTACCTTTTTTGAAGAGATTCTATAATGTTGAGCTCCCGGAGACTGAATGCTGGTTTGATTCCATCGCGGAGACCGGACTCACACATTGTCGAATCTTCACTGATGGCTCCAAAACTGACTCTGGGTCATGATCTGGTTTCTCTTTCGAGGTTAATGGAGATAAGCTTCACTTTTCTGTAGGGGAATATGCTTCCAGGCTGAGGTAATTGTAATACTCAAAGCCATGGACTACGTGGTGGAACATAGGTGGAGGGGAAGGAGTTTACGTGACTGCAGTGACAACCAAGCTGCACTTAAGGCATTGACCAGCCCTCTATTTAAGTACTTCCAAACTAATTCGGCAATGCAAGTTTTGAATAAATTATGTTGGTAAACATAATGAGCTTGCTTTACTCTGGGTACCAGGTCACCTGGGAGTACCTGGTAATGCGACATCTGACCATTTGGCCACAGTTGGATTAGACCAGGCATTCCTCGATATGGAACCAGTTATAGCACTCCCTACTTCGACCATCGAAGGCACCATCAGAAACTTGGTGAATGCTTCGCTCAGCAATGACTGGGGGCATCGAGGGAATGTGGGTGGGCAAAACTCATGCTGACTTCAATATCAGAAGTTCTATCTAGCTTTTTGCTCTCATTGAGCAGATGGGACTGCATAAAACTTCTAGAACTACTGACTGGTCACTTCAGGTGGCACAAACACCTAATGGTTTGATTATGCATACTTCGCATAACTTCGCACAACTTCGCAGAATCTTCAAACTGTAATTTCCTATGTACTTTGTATGTATTTTGTATGCATTCCATTACCCAGAAATTAGCAGCACTTTGAAAAACTTAGCGATCTGTTGAGTTTACATTTTCTTAAGTTACATTTCTATTGTACTGGTACAAATGGTTGTGCGAAGTTATGCGAAGTATGCATAATCAGACCTTAACTGTGATAAACTTACATGCCTTGAAGAGGATGAGACGGTGAAACACTTTTTGTGCTTCTTGCTTGGTTGTTTGTCATCGATTTTTCTAGATTCGGTCTTTTCTCTATTTTAATTTTCTGAATTTAAAGTTTGGCGTAAAAAGCTTTGCAGTTTTGTTGTTCCAAGTTTTGTGTTTTAAAAATGTGTGATAAATGTTTTTTACATCCCTTTTAAAACTCGGAGCGATAAAAATAAAAACTCTTTTACAAATACGCCACATGCAAATTCATGAGTGATCCGAGCATATGAGGAGTTTATGGTGAAGAGGATGTAAATAACAGTAGCGCTCGGAGTGCTCTTAAAGATATAACTCTTCAGAGCGAGAGAGTACTTGGATAACTTTACGAGCTCTGTTTTTTAAACCTTGCAAGAGTGTAATCACGTTATTTTAATAGATAGAACACAAGAAAATATTTTATCTTTATTTTTGCCACTCCGAATTTAGTTTTGGAACTCACCCGCGATGCAAATTCACATCGTTAGATCTAATCTTCACATTTTTTGACGATCTTTGGGAATATGTTAGAAATGTAGCAGCAGGGGGTCCACCGAAACCAGTAAAGTTTTGAAAGGGGTCTACGAGAAAAAAAAGGTTTGGGAACCTCTGCTCTACAGTCTTTAACATTATACCTACCGACGAATTTGATATCTAGACTAGGTTGTATAGAAACTTTGCCATAATACCTTTGCTATAAATGATGTCTGGACATGCAACATTATAAGTTGATAATAGTGTTGTAAAATATGTTTCTTTATTTGATTTAATTTTTAGGATCATATTTTATTTTTTAAGCTTTTTTCAATTTGGGTTTCTTTCAATTTTAAGATTTTGTTAAAAAAAAATACTTTTTTTATTTTATTTAATATCTAGGAACTACTTCTTTTTTGATTAAATTTTTCTCCTTTTCTGATACATTTTTTTTAATTTTTATTGTTTTAAAAGGAAAAAATATATGTATATTTTTTTAAATTAAATTTAATTTTTAAAAATATTTTATATATATTATTTATTTTCGCTTTATTTTCATTTTACATATTTTTATTTTTTTTTTAATTTTATCGGTTTAAAACAAAAAATATAGATATGTATTTTTTATTTAATTTAATTTGTAATAAACTTTTTGCCAAAAGGTAATCAGCATATACCTCCTCCTTAGCAGTTCTTTCAATTAGACTTTCGAAAGGCAGTAAAGAGCTTTCAAGAGCTTTCGAAAGACTGTGGTGAATTGACAGTTGCCAGAATCGCCGTGTCTTATTTACGGAAATTTAAAAACATGGAAATCATTGAAACTCTTTAAGCAATAAACAGACATTGGTAATTATTTTATTTTTTACATAAAATACTGTGTGACACGCGGGAAATATTTAGCCGTACTTACCATGGTGCAATCATAAATTCACTTAAAAACGCCAAACAATAGCTTTTATTAAGTTAATTCTTATGTCATTAGATCAATAACTTCTTGCGCTTCTTAAGTGCAATGCACTTGACAAGCAAAACAACAAACAAATTCGTAGGGACAATATTATAATAGCAAGATACGTTTATACTGATAAAATTTTTGAGGCAAAAATAGAATAAAACAATAAAAGTTAATAGCCCAATTCTGTATCGGTGACAAAATTTTTTTTTACCGACAAATTTAAGCGTTTTCATATATTTTTCCGTAAAAATCACTGTGACAAGAATTTTTCACAGATACAGAATAGAGCCGTAAGGTAGTCATTCACAAACCGTTACGATTTTTTTCATTGTTTAATGGTTTAAAATGTTTTTTAATGTTGATTACACAGATTTGCAAAAAAAAAAAGTTTGTGCTTAGTTCGTGGTCAGTTGAAGGTCAATTAGAGGAAAATTCATTAATAAACCTGAAAATTCATATATATGGGGTTTTAGACTCGCTGAACCCGAGTTCGAGGCCCGTTAACCTCCATAATGTCAGCTTCGAGGTCATTTGAGGGTCAAATAGGACAAAGAATTTATTAAATAAAAATAAGAACTTTTGTTTTTGTTGTCGCTGAATCCGAATATGGGGCCCTTGATTCCTCAAGGTCATCTAGAGGTCATGCCAAGGCCATCCCAAGGTCAAATTCAGATCTAATGTATTGAATATTCGGGTTTATTCAACGAATTTTTCCCTATTTGGTTTCATATGACAACGAACCTGACGTGATTGAGGCTAACTGGCTAACTGACGGATTCGAATTCAGCGTGTCGAATAACATAGGGATATGTAGGTTTGGTTTAATATGCATAAACTTTTTTTTGTAAACCTGTGATCGAATAACCTGAGCGGGAACAAATATTTTTATAGTATAGAGTAGGTATAATATATCAAAGAAATACCGTTCGCAAAGTAAAACAAAACGGCTTAGAATAATAAAAAAACAGTTTTGTTAGTGGATCGTTTTTGGATAAAATAATTTAAAAACGGGGGACAAGAAATAGCACTTTGTATGGTAATGACCCATAAAGAAATTCTCGTAAGGTAATCTGAGCTTATAATTTTGTATTTTAATAAAAGTTAATGTGCCAAACCAGTCTGCCATGATATTTTTGCATTCAAACACAAAACCACATTTGCCCATTACTGTCCTAAAACGCGCGAAAATAAATTTGCAAGCTATTACTATCTTGTCTGTTATGGCAGGGTGCTAGTTGCATCAAAATGTATTTCACTCTTTTTCCTCTCCCGCCTAAAAAAACAGGTGTCATACAGCATGCGGTGACCATCCATCCTTTATTTTAAATGTCAGTCCTTTATTATAACCCCCTGTTCTTTATAATTTTTTTCAAAATAAAGGATGCCTTTTGTCCTTTATTTCTTGAACTGTCCTTTAAATCAGCTCTGTATTTTTCAGAGGTAAATTTTTAGACACAGAATATGAAAAATAAAAATGTCCCTTATAAAATATAATGAAAACCTTCGTCAGTTTATTTCGCACCCCACCTAAGGGCTTTTATTTATTCGGTAATCTTTGTACAATCTATTAAGCACAGGGAAAGTTGTGCTCAGGAACGTGTTGCACGCTGAGTTTCCAGTTCCACTGAAAGGGAACAATAAACCCCCTGTTGCACAGTGGCTCAAAACTGGCATTTCGTGTTCGTAATTCACTGGAGCCTTAATTTTTTGTCACTTAATTTTTGTAATTTTTTTTTATGAAAGCTTATAATATTTGCAAGAGACCAGTTGAGCCTGATTTGTGAATTTTTATTTGGTTATATTAAATTTTTTAGTGAAAAATGCAGAAAAAGTGGCAATTTTGAAGAAAATATATTCTCCTGTTCCAGTTAATAAATATTGCATAACAAAGACTAGTTGAAAATAATTGTATGGTCTCCCAAAACGAAAAAATTAAAAAAAAAAAGTTCACCAAAATAATTTTTTTTTGTTTTTTAGTAAAAATTGGTTTAAAATGAAGACTCCGGTGAATTACGAACATTAAATTCCAATTTTGAACCACTATGTGCCGGCTTCGGCGAGCAGTATGAATTATGGTAAACGCATTTTGGCAGCAAAGGATGGCGAAGTCCTGGAAAAGGATTTGGTTCATTTTTCGGAATCGGTTAATTAACTGGTAAATATCTTATTTAAATTACGATATGGGTAAAGTACTTTTATCATATAAGTTGTATGTACGTATTCCCAACTTATTTGGGAAAAAATATCCTTTATTTTACGTTGGTTAGTATGGTCACCGTAAGCATGATGCATAGTGTTATTTGGGTCAATGTCTCTATTCAATAATTCATGGTCTAATTTTGCGTTTAAAATGATTATCCCGTCGAAGGGAAGGCTTTTTGACTAGTAAATACATACATAATAATCAGCTGATAAATTTGGTTCTGTAGCTGAATAGTTTTAGATCTCGACACTTAACAAATTCCTGCCTTTCGTGAATCGGCGCAAAAAACAAATTTCAGTACATCATGCGGAATTAGCTCGGATGACGGAAGGAGGGCAACCGTTGGGATTAATAATAATAATAGAGGTATTCACAAGGATGTCGTATTGTTATTTGTCGTAAAATTTTTCGGCAGGGTGCGAAAGATTCATAATAGTCATATAAAATTTCTCATTGTCAAAAACATTTTCTAGTGATTTCGATTCCTTTAAACTTTAGGACATAAGATAATACGACACCTTGTGAATTACTTAAATATAATTTGAAAAGTCATTCATGTATCCAATATTTACACATATTTCACATGTATGCTTGAAATCCTCTTAGTGGTATCTGTACCTCGCCAAAATTGTATTCATTTCACATACAATTTGCTTTACATATGTATTTGCGTGAAAAATTCGTGTCTCAATTATAAAAGCACCTTTTTGAATTGAGCTTTTATTTTTTAGGAGGGTCCACATTCCACGCTTCCCGAAGATGAGTTCTTTGATGCCGTTGAAACTGGCCTGGAAAAAATCGAGGAAGACATGCAACTTCGCGCTAAGCTAAAGTTGCAGTCGCAGCAATCTTTGACGGTGGCGCAAGCACCGTATCAAGTCCAGCTTGAAGGAAACACTCCCAGCCTAGAAGAGTTCGGCACTGGCGGATTAGCCAGAAGTCACATACTGTGGCCGGAGGTAATTTCACAAAGAATGTAAAGCATCAAGTTAAGTTTTTCAAAATTATATTTTCAAAATTGGCGGCTTCATTTTAGATCGATCGTGTTTGCAGTGAACAGTTGCGATATGCTCGCGAAGGAGTTGGTGAGGGTGGTAACGGTTGGCAAATATTTGCTGATGAAGGTGAAATAAAAATGTACAAGCGAGAAGAAGAAGTAAATGGATTAGTTATGGATCCCTTGAAAGCATATCACAGCGTTAATGGGGTTACAGCACGTGAAATGTGCCATTACTTCTTCATGCCCGAGTTTCGCAATGAGTGGGAGAGTAAGTGCGGAGTAGTTATTGGAACTATTTACATTTCTGGGATATATAATACAATTATTTCGTAAACTTGTAGCCACTCTTGAAGACTGCACCATTCTAGAAAAAATTTCGCCCGACACATTCGTCTTCTTACAAACACATAAACGTATATGGCCTGCCAGTCAACGGGATGCACTTTTTTGGTCACATATGCGTAAAATTACAGATGGACTTGATGAGGACGCTGTAGATATGTGGGTCGTTTGTAATAACTCAACGGATTACTCTAAACAGGAAGTTAGTTTTGACCTTTTTACCCAGTAACAAAATAAATCATTTTCACTAGTGTTGCTTCTCGATATATAGAGATATTAATCAAATACAATCATAGCTAACTACTATATTTAAAATGTTCTTACCTCCAGAAGAATTTTATATTCATGCTTTTGCTTATTCAATATTGGCGTCCGTCGATGACATTTTGTAGATGTCTTATTCGGAAGTTTTTCCATTAAAACCCCACTTAAAGGTTCTTATGCCAGCCATCGGACTAGGGGAAAAAGCAAATAACTGCTATGAAAGGCGATTAGATGGTCACTTATAAATTAAGCAACGTAGAACTATTAGCAAAAAAATTATAAGCCACCTTCAGAACACTGTCTTTAGGTTATCAAATTTTTGTACAGGTTTCGTGTTTCTTGTGAAAAAGACTACTAGAAACTTCTAAGCTGAGCATATTTGAATGTGGTAACACTGTATAACGCTAATATAACAGCGTATGGTGAAATTTCCTTATGGCCTGGTTTGCCCGTTATCGATTACTTCTGCCGATAATGTATAAAACGCCTTTTATGGAGTGAAAAACACATGATGCAAATATAAGATATCTTTGTAGATATGTAGGTACATACGATGTATACAATTAAAAAAGTATCTTAAAAATTCCGATGCACCAATTTCAAATAACTGTATTTTATTTCTTTTCATCCGGCGATCAACATATCAATTCATAAGATTTAAATTTTTGATACTCGTATTTGCTGAGCTCGGAAGTCATAAAAGTGAAAAAGATATATTTGAGACTGAATGATATCTTAAAGTTTATTTCTTAAAAAAAATGGATAGGTACATTTTGAATAATTCGGTAATTCTTTTTGTAAATTCTAGTCAAAAAATGGCAAATGCGTTCGCATTTTTCTGACCGTAATTTTAGCCTGCCAGACACGTTTACCCCCTGGAAAAACAAAAAATGATGATCTTAGTCGCGACGAATTAGCTTGTAAAATCACATATTGCTCTGTTGGTAAGTGCCGAAAATGTGTTTAATTACTAATTCGAAACACATATTTTCGATTTTTTAATTGTTCCTTCATTGCAGTCAATCCTGGTGGTTGGGCGCCTGCTTCCGCTTTGCGAGCCGTTTACAAGCGCGAGTATCCTAAGTTCCTGAAACGTTTTACCGGATATGTGATAGATCAATGCAAGAACAAACCAATAATGTTCTGATATTAGCAGTCATTTCCTTAAAAAATGTTTTCAAACTGTAATGGATTTGAGTGAAAAATTTTTGTTAACATATCTTTTCAGTTTCCATTTTTTTGTTGATAATAAGAAGAATTAACATTTAAAACATAAATACCGTTCGGTTGATCCTCGAAAGAAAATAAGCGTATAATAATATTTTACTCAGTACGAGGGTTTGAGGCTTCTTTATATGTTAAATAAAAATTTTTAAACACGCATGGAAAGTGTAAATATAAACATAATATACGTTGCTCACATAACATTTTTTATACGTTAGCGCACATTGAGTGGTTTAATGCAATGGTGCTATTTGGCACTGGTCTTATGAATACGTGTGAGAAAAAAGAAATGCTCCCAAGAATTGCGTCTTTATGTTTCAAATGAAATCATAATGTTTGTATGTACATTAGACCGGGGCGATTTGTATGGTATGATTTCAATACCGCGCGGTGTAAATTATGATTCCTGTTATTACGCCGCACAGTGTAACGTCCCCATATAAGCTGCGGACAAAAATAGTAAACGTTGTCCAATTTCGACAAAATTTTGTATATGCTCTACTTTCACAGAAAACAGAAAATTTGAAATATGGTCAGGATAAGCCTACTGCCACGCCTCCCACTCTTGTGGGCGGAAATATTAAAAGTTATCAGATTCTGATTAA
>NW_023458568.1:13599426-13635198 GCF_013731165.1 Rhagoletis pomonella | reverse complement strand
ATCTGAAATATAGTGAAGATTGGACCACAGGAAACCCCACCACCCACAAAAAATATGGCTCCAAATGTTAAATATGATCTGATTTTAATGAAATATAGTGTTAACCTTCATAATTCGGGAAAATACATTGAAATTAAGTCAGTGCACATATTCCATATCCTCATTGTTTAGGTTAGGTTAGGATAGGTTGACGTGGCCGCTAGGCCCAGAGGGCCACCACACTTAGGCCCAATCAGGGCCCCGAAACGGAGTTGTTTCGGCGATCTAACCCCGTTTAGGTCGGCGGAATATCTCAGACGTTGTTCGTCCATAGGGCTGCATCTGCTACGTATTCTACTGCTCAGGGCTCGCATCGAGTCAAATCCTGGGCCAGAAACTTACACCTGCTGTGTATACCAGATACGACTACACCACAACTCCACCTCAGTCAAATGCAATGCTTGCAACGGGTGGAGTCACCTTAGAGTCTGGTCAGGCCTTCGGACACATCGTCAGTGGACCACTTCATTTGTGGCCCCCTGCTGCTTTAACAGAGCTGCCGCACGGCAAACCCCAGTCCGCCTGAGCATCTCAACACAAACACCACAGCACAACACAATACAATAGACCGAAACACAACCGCACCGCTACCCACACGCCGCCGCCAACAACTCTTAGTTCCCCCTACAATCTGCACGGTATATCAGACCAGGGTATTCCGTAATGTGACATGAGTCAAGTGCAACACCTGCCTTGGCTGGTGCCACTTTAGGGCATGTTCAGGTCTGCGCACCACGCGAGATTGGACGGGGAATTTCGAGGGCCTGTCTTGCGCTGCACAGTCGCGAGCTCCAGCTTGGGCACCACCCAGTACCACCACAGGGCGGCACACCCCACTGCAGCGCTCACAGGCTATGGCGGTTAGGAAAGACATATCTCTAACCCCCCGCATAACAACACGTCTCCCGAACCACACGAAGCTGCTTCAATTTAACTGTAACGGACTTCAGAGCAAGATTGAGGAGATGACCGTCTTCATGGGAAGGCATGGCTGCGGTCCAAGAGACGAAGTTTCACAGCAATTCAATATTGTTGAATTGCGCCGGGTACAATGTGCACCGTCCAGATCGCGAGCGAGATAATGGTGGTGACCGCCGAGATACCATCCTAGAATGTCAGGGCATTGCTATCCGGTCAGGCCATGTCGAGCTCGAAATATTTAACCAGCTGCCCGGCAGGATATCACCCTGAAATAGGTGCGCTTCTCAGAGGTGAAATCCGTACGGTAGTTGGTGACTTTAATGCGCACCACGATCTTTGGCATTCAAGCCTGCCAAATGATCGTAGGGGAATACACTTGGATGAGCAGACTGCAACTCGCCAGACATAACAATAGTCAGCGCTGGTCTGATAAACAGCGTATCATGGCGACCTATGCTGACCTTGGTATCAGACCATCTGCCCATAGTCATCTCGATCGATAAACCTCCCGACTTTGCTTCCGCGGAACACCGGACTTATATCAACTTTACCAAAGCTGATTAGAAAGGCTTCGCGGATTTTACCGAAAGAACCTTCTCTGCCCTCCCCACACCAACCGACGTCCACCTAGGTGAACGCAAGTTCCGCAGGGTTGTCGCTGCTGCTGCAGCTCGCTTCGTACTAGCAGGTTGCATAACGGACCCCCGCCTAAACTTCCCTGCTGAAGCGGCTGTCCTAGCCGATGAGCGTGACAACCTTCGTCAGGCCGATCCCGGAAATCCCCGTATCAGGAATCTCAACACGGAGATTCGCAGCTTGTGAACGTATATAAGCGAAAAAAGTGGGCAGATCATTTGAAGCCTTGCAACTTCGCCTCTGGTGTGACCAAGCTTTGATCAACCGTGAGCTCACTGTCCAATCCGACAATGCGCGACGACAGAGTCGAAATATCTTTCGGCGACCACGCTTCACCGGACCCGGAGAGATACGCGAGCTACTTTAACCGGCAGTTTATACTGCATCCTCCAGTGGACAGAGCCAACCAAGCGTCGAGTGACCAGAAGGCTGCACAAACTGCCAACAACAAGTGTGCCTCTTGTTTTCACCAGCGGTGAATTTCAGGTAGCCATCGGGAAGGCGAAAGCCTCCAAAGCCATAGGACCCGACGGAATATGCATGTTGATGCTGAAAAATTTGGGTCCTGGGAGGAGTAGCGTACCTAACGGAGGTCCTCAATTTGTCAATGGCCACTCTCGTCATTCCAGACATCTGGAAGATGGGGAGAGTGGTCCCACTGCTCAAACCGGGGAAACCGGCCAACAAAGGAGTCTTATCGTGCGATAATCATCCTTTCCCCGGTAGCGAAGACACTAGAGGCCTTGCTATTTCCGTATTTTACGAACCACCTGACCCCAGTACAACAACAGCATTTAACGCCATAAACACTTAGATAGCACGTGGTCTAAACCGCAACCGTCCCTGTGAGAGAACCATTCTAGTATCGTTGGGTCTGTCAAAGGCGTTTGATACCGTCAGTCACTTCACGCTGGTAGAAGACATACGAGGCCTCTCTCCCACAGAGACTCAAACGGTGGTCGGCGAATTATCTGAGTGGTCGACTTTTGTCAGTAAGGTTTAGAGACAAATCAAGTAAACCTAGAAAAATAAAACAGTGGGTTCCACAGGGTGGTGTCCTTTCCCCATTACTGTTTAACTATTATATTTCCAAGCTCCCTCAACCACCAGAGGGAGTCTCGATTGTCTCTTACGCTGACGATTGCTCGATAATGACGTCTGGGAATGGAATTGATGACCTGTGCTCGAAAGTAAACGGGTATCTCTCCGAGTTTTCTCGCTTCTTCTCTGCTAGGAGTCTAACCCCCTCCCATACAAAGTCCTCTGCGACGTTATTTACCACCTGGATGGAGGAGGTCAGACTACCGCTAGGTATTCACGTCGATGACCCAATGAATAATCCTAAAATACTCGGAGTAACATTCGACAGTCTGCTCCCCTCTGCGCACGCCCGCCATTGTCAACAAAGTACAGAGCCGCAACAAGTCGCTAGCCGGCAGTACCTCGAGCAAAGACAAAGAAACATGGCTGGCAACATACAAGGCCGGCCGGTTCTAAATTACTCAGCACCAGTGTGGTGGCCAGGGACCAGTAGGACGCAGTGGATGAAGCTACAGACAGCACAAAACACCACACTACGGAGAGCGACCAGATGCCTTCTGATGTCGCCAGAACACCACCTGCACGACAAAGGGGAAATGCTCCTTATAAAGGAGCATAACACAATGCTCTGCAAGCAATTCCTAGTAGGGAGCCACAGACGTGGACACCCGAACAGACACCTGCTGCAGAGGAGCCCTCGCCAAAGCATGTCAAAAGGCATCTTTACGAACTGTCGGACGAAGTCCAGAGGTTCATAAAGAAGCCTCTGGATCCGTCAGCTTATCGGCAGGCCTGTAACGGCATTCACAGGGAGTCTTAAGTTACGTAGGCTCCAGACCTGTGAATGCTGTTCTGGGCACACAGCCACCAGACATAGACGAGACGGAGCTTCGTCTTCCTCGGGAGGCACGAACCACAATAGCCCAACTTTGCTCTGGCTACTGCAGCAGGTTGAACTCATACGTGATGCAGATGTGCCAATGAATGTCCAGCATGCGGGGAGACACCCCACGACTCGAATCAGCTCTTCGTATGCCTGTAAAACCCAACGCAGCTAACGCGGGCGGGGTTGTTGTAGCCGCTACAACAACAACAGGATCCATTGTGATACCACATGGATCCAAAACCCCTACTCCTTAAGCCAATTCGTGGAATCTACGAACCTTAGCAACTGCCGTATTCCAACCTTAGGAGTTGCGTCGTCTAGAAAGCCTATACCTAGGTACTTCTGCCTTTTCCTGCCCAGTGCAGGGCAATCGCAGAGTAAGTGCCTTATTGATTCAGACTCTTCTTCGTCTTAGCAGCTCCTGCAGTAGTCGTTGTGACTAACCCCGAGGCGTTCTGCGTGCCTTCCTATCAGGATATGTCCTGTGAGCAAGCTAATTGCCAATGACATCTCTCGATCTCCGTACATCTCATTTTGGCCATGTAAGCTTCGTTGTATTACAGTTTTCAGTGCGCTCCCATCTGGAGGCGCTTCTTCAAGGAAGTGGTAGAGTCAAGTGCCATAAGGGCCGCCTGACTGAGTATATATATATTTTAGTAGTGGCGATGACAGCTAGGTTTAGGCTGTCAACGGCTTCTTGTATGGCTGCCAATTCGGCTTGAAAGACACTACAGTGGTCAGGTAGTCGGAATGATCTTTGTGTTCCCAATTGTTCGGAGTAGACACCTCCCCTACCCTATTTTCTAGTTTGGTGTCGTCCGTGTAGAACCTTATGGCATCTTCAGGCCCGGAACTCTTTCGAACCATGATTCTCTGCTAGGTAACGTTACGCTATAACACTTAGTAAAAGTGAGCCTTGGTACACAGTAGTCCGTTGTACTCGGTAGTTGTTGGTTAATAAGAATTGTGGTGAAGCCGCTTTCCAGCTTTTGAGCTCATGTAGTCTTAGGGCTGCAATCGCAGCGTATCGCTTTCCCATAATATCTATGGGTATGATGGTTAGGATCGTATTCATTGCCATAGTAGGTGTTGTGCGGAGAGCACCACTAATGCTGTTTTCTCCACGACTTGCAATTTAAAGCTGTTTACTTTCTTCTACAGCACTGGCTGCCCGCTCTTCGGTGTTCTGAATCCAGCTTAATTTTTTTTCTAGGACTATCCCCAGGTATTAAGCAGATTCGCTTAGTTTTAGTATGGTCTGTGCAAGCCTTGGTGGTATCAATTGTGGGATTTTGTTCCTTCTTGTGAACTGTACAAGTTCTGTTTTGCTTGGGTTTACACCTAACCCGTAATTTTTTGTCCAACTCTCGACTTCCTTCAGTTTTACCAGCATAATGTCACATAGGGCCGTTTTTACAGTGACGAGTTAACTCTAATTTGGCAGTTAACTACAGGTTTTCAGTACAAAAATTGAAAGTTAACTACGGAATTTGAGTTAACCCCCCACTGTAAAAACGGCACATAGGGTCTCTGGAAAATTACCACTTACTATTAGTGCGAGATCATCCGCATACGCGATAACCTTACGCCCATCCCCCTCCATGCCACACAGCAGTGAGTTTACCGCTCTGACCCATAAAAGAGGGGATAGAACTGCCCCTTTCGGGGTGCCCCTCCTCGATCCTGGTCAAAGATACCCCCGCCAGCTCCGCCCGCACCACCCTGCATTTCAGCATTTGGTTTATGAGCGCAATTAAGCGCTAGTTGATGCCCGTCAGCGCCTCCGTTATCGCGCCCGGCATATTTGATGTCTAGTGATCTTTCTATATGGGACACTATTTCATGTAGCGCCGTTTCTGAAGATCTACCTTTCGTATAAGCATGTTGTGGGGTAGAGAGTCCGTCACCAACCGACTGTCTGATATGGACCTCCACCAGTCTCTCCATAACCTTCAATTGAAATGACGAAATCCTTTGGGTTGTTGTGGGACAACTTCCCTGCCTTGGGGATGAACACCACTCTTGATTCCCTCTACGTTCTAGGGATATGATTAAGAGCTAATACACCCCTAATTATGGCGTGTAGCCACGCTGAGCTTTGCTGAAGTGTTCGCTGCAGCTGTATGGGGCAATACCATCTGGACCTGGTGATTTATAAGGCTTAAACGTCCCTATAGACCAGATGACCTTTTCCCTAGTGAAGAAATCTGCAGTGACCGAATGATCTCCAGATAGATGTGGCTGTACTGGAATGCTGTCCGTGACACCCGGTAAGAGTGTGCATAGAAGCAGATCCAGTGATTCCTCCTCGGCTTCAGTCCAGGGGCCGTCAGGTCTTTGCAAGCATCCTGGGGTTTTCTGGGCAGCAACTGAGAGTTTCTTCCTGAGCCTGCCTCCTTCTGAGATAGACTTCACCCCATCGCTGAAGTCTTTCCATGAGGTTCTTTTCGACCTTCTTAGGGGCTTCTTGTACTCCCGTAGCGTTGTCTTGTAGGTCTCCCAATGTCCCTCACTACCAGACTCAGTAGCCTGATTGAAGGTTTTCCTTCAGTTCTTGCGTGGAATCCTGATTTATTCATTCCACCAGGGTGGCTTTTTATTATTATTATTATTATTATTATTATTATTATAATTATTATAATTATTATCAACAAACAGTACGCTTACAGACTATATGACAAATATATACATAGAATAAGGGAAACCCTTATGACAAGTGCCTTATGAGTAAATTCTTAAAAGTAAACTTTGAGTAAGAAAAATCGAAGTCTAAAGATGAAGAATAAGCATTAAATTGGGAGAGAGTCCTCCTTAAAGGAGCATTCATACCATAAACAGTTTTAACAAGACCCACAAAAAACAATTCATTACAACGAAGAATACGTGAGGGAACATTAAAACGAATTTTCATAAGGAGGTGCGAGCAATATATAGAGCCTACAATTATGTCAAAGACAAAGCACATCGATAACAAAGTACGCCTGGACTCTAAGGACATGAGATTTATCAACAAACAACGAGAACGATAGGACGGAATAGGGTCTACAAATTTCAACGGACGCAAAGCAAAGCGTATAAAAGCCCTCTGAACAGACTCCAATCTGTTCACATGAACTGTATGAAAAGGTCTCCAAACAAATACAGCGTATTCTAACCTGGACCGAACTAAAGACGAATACAACAGTTTGAGAGTATAAGGATCGGAAAATGACGAGCAGTTGCGACGAATAAAGGCCAACATCGCGAATGATTTAGAAACAATAAAGTTTATGTGGGTGGTGAAGGTGAGCTTAGAGTCAAAATAAACACGCAAGTCTTTAAAATCAGTAATTGATTTTAGCGGGACATTCGAAACACAGTAAGAGGTTGGAACAATACTAATCACTTTTGCAAAAGAGGTATAATGACATTTACCAATATTGAGGGACAAACGATTACGCGCACACCAACAGTACAAATTATCAAGCTCACCCTGGAGAATCAATGAGTCTTCTCTATTTTTAATTTCATAGTATATATTCAGGTCATCCGCATATAGAAGAAACTTACACTTTGAGAAACAGGAAGATATATCATTAATAAAGATAACAAATAATAACGGACCTAAGACACTACCCTGGGGAACACCAGAGGAGGAGACAAAAGAATAAGACGATACATTATCAAAACGAACACCACAGCGTCTGTTATACAGATAGGATGTGATCCACTTCAGAAACTCTGAATGAAAGCCCAGGCCTTCAAGTTTAGCTATCAATATTCGATGAGGCACCCTGTCAAAAGCCTTAGAGAAATCGGTAAATATAGCGTCAATTTGGAATACCTTTTGAAAGGTTTCCAAACAGTCCTCTGTAAAAGCAGCTAAATTGGTTAACGTAGATCTGCCCGGCACGAACCCATGTTGGTTGGGACATAATAAATGTTTAACAGCAAAGTAAATTTTATCTTTTACTATGGACTCAAATAGTTTTGAGACAGTGGTAAGCTTAGAAATCGGCATATAATTCTCAATAAAATTTTTGTTACCACTTTTAAGAATTGGCGTAATAAAAGTCAATTTCCAGTCATCGAGGAAAACTCCGGCAGATAGAGACATGTTAAAAATGTGCCTCAAAGGCGCAATTTGTGAAGGACAACTTTTAAATAAAATATCCGAGAGGCCGTCTACATCAGTGTTAGTGGATAGTTTAAGCTGGTTAATGCCATTAGCTACATCCCCGTCTGTCAACTTTAATTTCCCGAAGTTAATGGGAGTATCTAAATTTGACAAAAGATCTTCAGGAATAAAATCATTATCAGAATTACCTGAAATAAAGTTGGAAGAAAAAAAATCAGCAAAAAGATTAACAGCTTCGGAGATGGAGTTGGCTGACACCCCGTTAAGCTGGACCGATGCAGGTATATTAAAGCAATTTTTCTTTGATTTAATATAACTCCAGAAGAACTTGGGATTAGATTTAATATTGCTTTCTACGCCGCGAATATAATTCCTATACAAAGATTTATTGAGCCTGTTAAATTCAGCTCTATAAAACACGTAACGCTCACGCAAATTAACATCGTTGGAATGCTTTTGTCTTTTGTAGAACTTATTCTTCTTATTCCTTATACGTTTGAGTTCTTTAGTAAACCATGGACGCTTAGCGGTTTTCGAATTAAGAATTGGGATGTGACCCACACAAATATCACCGGTGCTTCTTTTTGGGGCATGCTATGTCTATTGCCTTGCTACAGGCCCCAGTAAAATGGTCGATCAGATATTCCAGCTCTAGGTTTGCTGGAGTAGCTGGCTCGCTATCTTGTGGCTCTTCCGATACCTATGCCAGTTGGCATTGCGCAGATTTCTAGTTAGAGGGGCCTTGGGCATTACCCCTACTACCGCGAATTGGATATAGCGGTGGTTGGTTGGAAAAGGAGTGCTCCTCAAGCACCCTCCACTTCCCGACCAGACATTCCGCATTCTCAGAGATAAGGGTAATATCCAGAACTTACCTTCGGGATTTTGTAATAAAAGTGGGGTCGTTCCCCCTATTTGCAATAACAAGCTTAGAACTAAGTATGAAATTAAAAAGTGACTCACCACGTTCATTAACAACGGAGCTGCCTCAGGTATGATGGTGAGCATTCGCATCACCTCCCAAGATTAGCGCCTCCCTCGTGCTGGCCACTAGCTCTTCAATGCAAATAGTTGGCACCTCTTTGTCGTGCGCTAGGTACATGTATGCTATCTTAATTGGTCGCCCGTTTTAACTTAGACTGACCGCAGTTGTGTCCTCGTCGCTAATTGTGGAAGAAAGAGACCCTTATCAATATACACGTCCTTGGATTTCCCGTTGAGGCTCCACTTACCAGTCTATAGCCAGGCGCATTCAGCCCACAAATGTTTTGTCGTACTACCCAAGGTTCGTGGATAAGGATGATATCGTCTGCCCCTTTGGATGTTAGTAGGAGCAGCAGTGTAGCTGAAGCTGCTTTGCAATGGTGAAGGTTAATTTGGAGTACCTTCACCATCTTGGCTGTTACCGCCCCCGTCGCCTATTAAGGTGGAGCTAACCGCGTCATCCGACATCTAGATCAACTCCTCCTCCGTATAAAGCGGACCCCCAGCGAAGACGTCGATGAGGCATAACCCCAGGTCAGGTCGTCTATCGGATCAACCTGCTCGGATTCCTCCTCCATCTCCACGTCGCTGTTGGCTTCCTCCGGCTCTGTCTCCGCGATAAGGTTGTTCGCTGCATTTACATCGTTGTTATAAATCTTTACTTGGCCAATCTCCGTTGATCTAGCATCCTCGCATGCTTAATTCGGATGTTATTTTGGACCACCCCGTTCCCTTGCAGGTTGGCGGAGGTCCCGGATTCCCCAACATAATGGTAATAGCAATGTCGGCCATCGCAGCCTTAACCCACTTCCATTGCTGCCTCAGGACAAGGCTGTCTTCGAGACTTTCGTCAATGATGCTAAGCAGGATCTGCTCCTTGGCTACTTCAGCAAAAGAAGGCCCCTGCGTTCTGACCCTCTTTGCATTGTTGGGCGTAAGTTCCCCCGACCTATCGCGCTTACTAGAGGGCGCCTGCGGCTGCTCCTCCGGCTTGCGGAAGTCGGGCAGAACTGCCTTTTCCCAGTCTATTTCTGTGAGGATCTCTTTAACATGCTCTTCTTTCGCCTTGCTGCACAGGTCAGGCGTTGTGGTGAACCTTTGTAGGATTCGTGCAGCCAGCTTCCTCTGCCGATAGCCCGCTGCAGCTGGTTCTAGCCTCTGCTCAGGCCTCGTGAAAGCAGTGGGTGTCGCGGGAGGACCGCCCGGGGCCTGTGCCCCAGATTCAGCCTTATCCCCGGCTGCAATCTGCATGCCAGGTTGGCATCGACTGGTGCTAGGACTTTCCCGGGGTGGGTCCCCTTTTAGCATTCCCACCGCCAATTTCCTTCGTTACTGCAATATTTTGATATGAAACAAAATGGCTTTGAAAGCTAATGTTATTGCCTTTTACGGAAAAATATTGCCGTTGAGCCACAATTACTCCTTGACCTTAAAAAAATTGGTCAAAAATAGTGTTCTTCGAAAAGAACATGCAAAATCCAAAGGATGTATTCCAAACAAAAAAAAACATTTTTTTATATTTTATTATGCTAATATTATAGATTTTGAGACGAGCAACACGATTCCACTGTTCAAAATTCGAAAAAAATTTTAACACCTTAATTTAAAAATTCATTATTTATTGGATTGTTTTTTATTTGCATGCAGCTGAGCATCCTTTACACAATTTTATATCCCTGGAATAACAAGTGAGTTTTAGTGCTATTCAAGACCTTTAATTTAAGCCAAGAAATAAGTCTCTAGGCCATTTCCCTTATGTAAGCCAGATTTTAAGCGATCAGGGAACAAAATTTCATCAAAATCTGTCCAGCCGTTTACGGCCCGTCTCCACAGGCAACAGTTTTTGCCTACCAACTGTAATTTTTATTGCCTGATAAAAATTTTATCAGAAGCAATATTTGTGCGTGGGCATTTTTTAATTTCATAAAAGCATTTGTAAGATGGCTATTTTTGCCCAATTTAATCACTTCAAAAATTAAGAAACTATGATATTTCATACCCAAATACATAATAACAAATATTTTTACAGAAAACAGCTCAATTTTCGCTTTTATATTAAAAGATCAATAATGTTGCCGCCACGAAGTTATCGCGCGTATGAAAATGTACCTGTCAAAGTACCAAATTGCAATATTTATCAAGATAAAAGCTCTGATAATTATTGCTTGCCAAGAGCAATATGCGGTCTCCATTGGCAAAATTTTGCCTGATAACATTCAGCCCTATTCTGCATTCCGCTCCGCAAGAATCGAATTTAGGTATTCTGCGTTACGATCGAACCGAAAGAGGAAGAGGAAGAGAGAAAACATCTTTCGAAATCAGCTGTTTGCCTAGGAATGTGTGAAATCGAAACAAAACAAAAGAAATATTTGCCACCAAACTATAGCAGCTTATGAAGTTAAAGTTTGTAAATATTTTAAAATAACTAAATATATCTAACATCATTATAATTTAAAAATAAAATTTCGTTTGTGCTTTATTTAAGTGGAAACATAATTATAAAAATTAAATCCATAGCCGCGGCGTTATTGCTTGAAGAGGAGAACAAGTCCCAGATTGCTGATGCGGAAATTGAAAGGCGGAGATTTAGGGACATGTTTGATCTTTCTCAGATGAGTGAAGAGTCATAAATTCATCATGAACTGTATTACTCATCGCTCAAAGCCTGTGAAATTATAAACGTTGTTTGAGCACTCCACAACATTTGCATTTACTACAGAGTGGAAGATTTGAACGCAAATGAATTGCATTTTGAAAGCCGTCAGGAGGAGGCGAAGAACAAAGCTCCAAGCAAATTCGAAATCGACAACATAACTTTTTTTTATGTATGTATGAATGTATGTATGTATGTATGTATGAATGTATGTATGTATGTATGTATGTATGTACATACTTCTATTAATTTTATATACAAAGAATAAATTGTATTCAGTGCATTTCACAGTATTATTTATAGATAATGAAAACAAAAACGCCGGTGTTTCCTCTTTGAAAACTCGCGCAATATCTCTTTTGGTTGCTACTATTTGAGCCAATTTTTGGTATTGCCCGTATTCGAGAAAATTCAATTATGATGACTTACAATCATGCACAGTATATTTTACTTAATTTTTTTACATCAACAAATTTGCAACTTAGATAAACGGAACTCCGATCGAAATGTAGAATAGGTATAATCGTAAATTTCGAAAATTGATCGAAAGGAAACGGAACGCAGAATACCAAAGTTGTCAAACGGAGAAAATTTCCATTCGAGTGGAAATGCAGAATAGGGCTGATTATCAAGATAAAAGCTGTGGAGACAGCAAGTTATAAGTGAAGAGAGATCTCGCATGGTGTTGTAACTTCATTATTATTGTACATCTACTGGCCAAGCGCTTTAAAGGCCTGCTCAAACAGGCGCGGTGCGGTACTGTGCGGTATAATCCCGTACGATATGCGGTATCAAATACCATGGCGGTATATGGGAACACTCAAACAGACGCGGTATTGGAAGTGCGGTACACCGCGGTACAGAACTCTACCGCAGCATGCAGCGTTCACCGCGCGGTATAAGAAGATATATCGTAAGCAGAGTTGCAATTTAGAGC
This sequence comes from Rhagoletis pomonella, assembly GCF_013731165.1. Lineage (NCBI taxonomy): Eukaryota > Metazoa > Arthropoda > Insecta > Diptera > Tephritidae > Rhagoletis > Rhagoletis pomonella. The sequence continues at coordinate 13,622,984 of NW_023458568.1, read as the reverse complement.
TAGAGTTCTACCACATATTTTATCTACAAAAGTGCTATAGATTATAAATTCTACATTTTTAATTATAAAAAACGTGAGTTTAAAAGTGCTTGTAATACATTTGTTGGCATAAATGTGATATTCTTTGGTTTTATTTCTCACAAAATAAATAAAATAAAGTTGAACTTTTTCGTTTATTGAAAATATTTTCAAATCTGGCAATGTTGCTCAGAAATATGAACGGTAAATTTACTGGAATTTTAAATTCTTTCGCAAAACGTACAAAATGGAGCGTTTAATTGAGCTGGTAAAATGCTATCCAATTTTATACGATTTAAAACATCCTGAATATAGAAATATACATAAAAAAGATGAAATTTGGAAAACATTAGGTGATGAACTGAACGAAGAATGTAAGTCAGTAATTTAACGTGTTGTGTATAAAACATTACCTATTATTTTTGTGCGCAATAAAAAAAAAACTTGTGTTGTAGATGTTTCATTTTTTGAAAAAATTTACAAATCTGTCTCGTGTTTGAAAAGCAATGTTCACTCCCCGCCGGGGGTCAATTTGTAAATTGGTGAAAGCTGCAATTTGGGAGTCAGGTGTCTCCATGGTCTCAAAATATTGTGTATTTCCCTTGTTATGCGTGATAAGAAAATTATGTAAAATGCATGTTGCTCGTATAATTTTGTTGGTTGTTTCAACCTTTAGTTCAATTGGTCTAAAGTATACACGCCATTTTTGTGCAAGTATCCCAAATGCATTTTCTACAACACGCCTCGCTCTGCACAATCTTTTGTTATATGTATTTTTGCGTCCATCATTTATTACTTGCCTCTGAGGAAAAGGTTTCATGAGATAGGTCTTTAAAGCAAACGCTTCATCCCCAACTAAAACGAACGGAGTCGGTTCAGTTTCTTCAGGTAGAGGTTTACTTTCCGGAATGCAAAAATTTCCGGTTTCAAATCTTTTTCCCATGCTGGATTTTTCAAAAATGCCTCCATCGCTATTTTTGCCATAACCTCCTATGTCGACACATAAAATCTTATAGTCAGCTCCAACAATAGCTAAAAGAACCACCGAAAATTTTTTTAGGTAGCAGAAGTGTTGCGAACCAGTATTTTTTGGGCACTTTATTGTAACATGCTTCCATCGATACTTCCTATGCAATTTGGGAACTGCCATGCTTCGTAAAATAGCTCTGCTGAATTTTTCCATATGGCTTCTGTTGGCTGAGGCATGTAAATGGGCTGCATACGTAACCAAATTGCTTCGCAAACTACTTCCACGATTGCGCTACCGGTAGTGAACCCGACTCTGAAACTGTGTCCAATTGTAGAAAATCTGTCCCCAGTCGATAAAAATCTGAAAATAAACATGTTTTTACTTTCAGTTGATACTGTGAAAAAAAGTGGAAAAATTTGAGAGACTCCTATGCAAAGCACTTAAGGATTGCAGCAACAAAAACCGGTCAAAGCGCACAGCGATATAAAACTTGGCAATGGGCAACGCATATGCAGTATTATAAGCCATTTCTTTCTTTTGCTTCAACAGTGAGCAATATTCATGAAATTCCGACCGAAGAAGAAATATTAGATGAAGAACCGAGTTGCAGCTCAACACCATCCACATCAACTTCTGTGCGAAAACGTGGAAGCACTTCACAGTCTGCTGTTGAAGATATAATTGATCATATAAAAAATAAGCGCAGCCGCACGGATCTAGATGGCACCGATCACATATTTCTTGGCTATTCTAGGACAATAAAAACTTTTTCACTAAAGCGGCAAATGGAAGTAAAACATGAATTCGCCAAAATTATAATGCGACATGAGATTGATCATTTGGTAGAGCAAAACGAAAAAGAAAGTTGCCCGCAAACAGAAAGCAATTCAACAGAAAGTTACACACAGGATTCACTAGCTGCTTATTTTTCAAACTTTGAAGATTAAATGACTCATAATATTTAATAATAAATTAAGAACTTTGCAGGATAAAACAAAGATATAGGCATATTCATACCTTCTGTTTTCTTCATCGAGAAGTGCTGCTAATAGCAATAATTCGTCCTCAGAGCTTTAGCTGTCCATCGCGAAAATCGGATTTATAATATATAAATTTAGAAAGAGGAATGCGTAGGGTGCCGTTTAATTTCTTGCTATACCGCACCGCGCCTGTTTGAGTGCCTTTGCGTATATCATTACCACGTATCGTAAGGGATTATACCGCACTATACCGCACCGCGCCTGTTTGAGCAGGCCTTAATTTGACATCTAAAATTCGAAAGAACCGTGCAGATCTGATGACCTTCAACTTAACTGCCTTTGCATATTATATTTATGTAGTTATATATCGTCACCTGAAATCATCGTATATACTTACAAGTATGGAATCCTATGCCCCTTTTTGTCTATTCTCTTTCTAACAGCGGACGTGCCTGCCAAACAGCGGACGTGCCTGCCAAACTGAAAAGCATGATGGCGGCAGTGTTTGACAGGCACTTTCGACGATGCGAACGGCAATGGAAGGTAAGAAATGGAAGATGGATAACATGAGAATGAAAGAATTATGAAATAGCAGAATGTCGAACCAAAACGAATTTCAAAAATCTGACAATGCGAATGACGTCAAAATGAAAGAAATGCAAAATACCGAAATGTCGAAACAGAAGAAATAGATGACAGGCACGTGTTCAAGGGTTTCGTGCAACAAAAAGAGTTGTTGTGTTGCGCCATTCAATATTAATAAAAAGTAATGTGGTTAAATACGCTTTTCTATTAAGTTGAAAATTTACATATTTCGCCAGCCAAAAAGTGTATAAATAAATATATAGCATATTGCTATAAGATTTATTTATAAAAACGGTACATGCTTATGACCTTATTCATAAAAAAGAAAATAGATGTAAAGTAACATTAAAAAAATCGTTTTGCTTACTTTTTAAGAATTTGGGAAAAACATTTAACTAAAGTTTTTGTGCACCCATCTCTTTTTCTGTTTATTATTTTAAAATTTTTCTTTTCCTTAATACTCATTGAGTTTTCATTTACACCCAGCCAAAATCAAAATATTTTATAAGAAATTTGTTGACCGTTTCTCGCACACTTCTCTCATGCTTTTTTATCGTAGTTATTATTCTGTTGACATCTAAATTGCCATAAATTTTATGTTGTTGCCAATACATTGTTTTCCGGCGTTTCCTCTGTGAACTTTTATAACTACATTCATAAAAATATTACTAATTTTGGTTTATAATTTTTTTCCATCTTGTTATTGCTGAATATCAAAAAGGAATTAATAAATAATAAAAAGTTAGTTACAATTTTAGGGAATGGTTCTTGCAAATAATATTATTTTATGGTTGAAATGATTTAATCGCCGTCAGGAGCTTATCAGCTTTTTTGCCAAAACCAAAGCAGTCGGGAAGGAAAAATAGTTGTTCATTAACGATTTGTCTGAAATATCGTTCTTGAAACGCGTTACTGCTCACTTAATTTGTAAAAACAAAATCTTTTCACTTAATTGTTATATTCTTCCTCATTGTGGTAAATTTACTCATCATCACAGCAGGGCGCAATCTTCTTTTCTATGATTATTGTATCGCTACTTTGAATTTCTCAATTTTGACAATTCTGATCTAAAGTTAAACGAAACCTCAGAAACTTTAAATGCACTGAAATTCACTAATACCCACTTCACCTTATTTCGTATTTCCTTTGTTAAAAGTTATTGTAAATCACATATTTTTATTGCCTTATTAATAAAAAATAAAAATTTTAAAAAGCTTTTTAAATTGCCGTTTACAAACATTTTTCAATTTATAAGCCTTTTCTAAGCTACTTTATTGTTTATGAATAATGCTATTACAAATTAGCACAATCAAAACACGTTCCTTATCGAAAAAATTATTATTAAGAAAATTTGCTATTCTCACATTTTCTTTCAACATCCAATTCGACTTTTATTACTTTTTGTACAGATATGTCATCGCCGGCAGGACGGCGCAATCTTGTATTCTATCTTTCTTGTCAAATATGCATTTAGATCTAACTGTCATACTACTATTAATGGTAACCATGAATGTTCATTAAAATCATTTCAATTCGGAATAAAAGTAATTTACATACTGCTAGTGTAAATATATTTTTTAATATAAACTACCTTTTTTAATTCTAAAATAAATCAACAATCTCAAGATTTATAAGAAAATTGCCTTCAAAAAATACGTCCCAAATCATCCCTGTTGATATCATAATTCAAAAGCAAATTAGAATAGAAATTTTGATACAAAAGTTATTCCGCGATATTCATCATACAAATTTATCATCTCACTTGTCCGTATGTCGCTCTGGAAAGAAATATATTTTAAATCATATGTTTTCTTGAAAATAAATGCAAATTTACCTATTTTTTCCACCGGCAGGCACGAATATGATATTCAAAACAGAAGCAATGACAACGAATTTTACACACATTGTTGTATTTTAGCGCAAAACGATAAGTTTCACAAATATTTTAAATTATTGCCTGGAACATACAAATTTATCGTTATTATTGGAAATGCAAGACTTGGCACGCATTTTTAATTTCTTTTTTATTGAATTCAAATGAATAAAAACACAAGTTTCTAAAATATTTCTCAATTTACATTTTAAAGTTTTTTCTGAAACTTCAATGTAACTCTGTGCGGAGAATGAGAGAATTGAAAATCAGGTGACCTCAGCTGTTTTCAAATGTAAACAAACAAAATGGCGCTTTCCATACTTGTAAGCCTATACAATGCCTGAAATTCAAAAAGACGTAACAAACTTCATCGTTGAATTACAAAAATGTATAACTAATAAAAAATTCAAAATTCACTTTTTGATTTATATGATGGATTTCATCGAATTACAACCCACCACATCATTTTATGAAACAAAAATTAGAATATTAGTCACAACTTTTTCCATTTCATTTACGATGTTGTTACGTCTTTTTGCGTTTCAGGTGACGATATGTATGTAGATATAACTTTTCGAAAAGGTGGAGCCTTTAATAAAAATTATTTTGTAACTAAAGCTTTCAATTGAACTCATAAGTATTTTATATAACTTAAATATAAGTTAACTAAATTCGACTTTTCAAACATGTGGCAGCCATCTTCAAAAAATTTTCAAACTAAAATCTTCTTAAGTGTCTTTCGTTTGACATTGTGATACAACTTCAATTGACTGATGAATTAACTTGAATTCGATTTCCTAAATAAGTGACAACTCTCTTAAATATAGTATAAAGCCTTTTCAACACATTCGATTGATCCCGATATTTTAATAATTCATTTAACTTATTACATAATTTTAATTTAAACTGGTGGCAACCCTCTTCAAACACCTTTTAAATATTCTAAATGTTCAAACGAAAAAATTCTTACCACGTCCGTTTTCGAACCATATTTTAATATTTCATGTAACTTCATGCATAGTTAAATTAAATCCACCTTATAAAAGAGGCGGCAACTCTCTTCAAAATCTTTTCAAACTAATACCTTCTTAAACCTCTTTCGTCTGACACCCATATTCCTACAATTATTTAAATTACCTTATACTAGGTTTACATATAAGCAGATTACCCTCATTTTCTAGCTTAACTCCATAATCTGTAATTAGAAAAAGAGATTAGCCATATAAAATTCGTCCCTTGTTAATCTGTAATTATAAAATAATCTCAGATTTAACCGATAACTTTTCGGTGTCCAACCTAGTTTTATCGATTATTTTTGCGAAGAAGAGGAGAAATCCCAAATGTAAAAGTAAACAAAAATGGACGCTAGCAAGGAAAAAAGGTTTGTAAAGGTATTTTTAATAAAATACTAAGTTAAAATATATTTAAAGTGCTTAATATAGCAGAAAAAAGTGATCACGGCGGCACGGAGAAGAAACATAACTTGAGATGTGAGAATAACAAGCACAACAACTTTGACGGCTAATAACCTGAAATTTGCCTGTGTACACGGGGTTATTGAAAACGAGCTTTGATTGAGAGAATATTTATATGTGAACATTCTTTTAACTCAAATCGAATCTGATATTCTAAACATGTGGCAAACTCATTTCGATTGATACCCATCCTTTAATAATTCATTTAAATTATTAAATTATTTGAACTTAACTTTTTTAACATGTGGCAACCCTCTTCAAGCACCTCAAAACTATTTTAAATGCTCAAACTAAAGAGTTCGCAACACTTATTCGTTTGACACTCATATTTTATTATTTCACATAACTTGTGTAAATGTAAGTTAACTAAATCGACTTTTCCAACCGGTGGTAATCCTCTTTAAAAGTATTTTCAAAGTAAAATTTCGTAAATCTCCTTCACCTGAATTTTTTCAATTAACTGATGAATTTGGTTTAATTGGTTTTTTTAAACATTGGCAGCCCCCTAAAATTAGTGCAAAAATAAAGGCCCCTATTATGAGTTGCATTCGATCTTCGACTGTGGTCGAAAGTGCTAATCGAACGAATTTTCATTTGTTATTATGGCGCTCATTCGATGAAGAATAGCGCTATTGTGAATTTCGCTCGTTTAGGTTGTTCACAATAGTATATCGAGCCAACAAAATAGCGTGCTTATAGTACATATGTACATATGTAAATTTGTGCAAATTAAAATGAAATAAAAAAGAAAGTGAGTTTATAAAAACGTGGTAAAAAAAATTTAATTAGTACAACGGAGTTCTGGTTGAATGATTCATCAGAGGATGAGAGCTTAAAAAGCTGGCCAGGAGCAGAAAACGATTAAGAGAGATTAAGTGCAGTCTTTCGAATATGGCCGATTATTTGACTGGCTACGTTACATTCGTACACATTCACCTCTATTCCGATTGTCGTAACGACAGTCGTTTGACGAAAAAAAAATGGCATTCCTGTTTTCGTGAGTCGCAGCCATCGGCTTAATCTATTACAAAAAGACATTCCCGTTGACGTTTCGACTCATACAACGACTCAAATAACGTAAAATTTTCTCGTTTGAATTTTTGTGCACGACAGAAAATAAAATTAATTTAGCTGACAAATTTGTTCTTGTGAAATAACAAAAAATGGTAAGTAGTAAAATTTCTTTAGCTGCACATGCACAGATGCATGTATTTTGAAGTTCGAAATTCTTGGTTTTAGTTAAAAGTCACAACCCAAAATCAGTTCGCCCTGTTGGTGCAGGAAAAGGAAAAAAATCCGCAATTGGCCAGGGGATTCCATAAAGGCGTCGCGAAGTTGGATGTTAGAAAGGAATGGGACACTATAGCTGAGAAATGCAATAGCTTGGGACCACCCGTTCGAGATGGGGAAGGCTGGCTAAAGGTGGATGAATCAGAAATTTGGTATTTCCTACAAATAATGTTACAGTTAATGTAACGAAAAATAAGAATAAATAAAAGACACAGTGGTTTTAGTACATTGAAATCAAAGGTCGTTTTATTTGTAGTTATCTGTGCGTTTAAATATTTCGATACAAAAGAATTGGCTTACCGAACGTGGTGTGATAGCTGACGTGATCTCCTTGCTGTCTTCTAAGAAGTGAAAAAATTGCTAACAAACGAAAAGGGATGTAGCCCACCGCACAGTACCTTACGTTAAGTTTCCCCTCAACTAAGTTACCGTACAGTGGGGCTTATTGTTAGCGGCTGGAAAGTTAGCCGTAACTTATATATGTGTTTGTGTGCTCTTACATCAAGTGACAAAACGCGTATTAGGGTGGTGCAATATATTTAGGTCGCGGACCTAAACACACCGGCCCCCTTGCGGTAAGCAAGTTGTGAAAAAAAGAGCCGCGTCTCAACCGTCACACGCTCGTGGGGAAAGTCTTATGTTATTCAACTATGTAGCGCGGATTTTATATTGCGCTCCCGAAACAACCAGGCCGTATATGGTCGCCTGGACCAGCAGGCCACCCACGGTAGACGGGGGGGGAGGGGGGGGGTCCCGCTCACCATCATCTCCGCATGCAAATCGAGGCCTAGTGTGAGGCGTATTGGTGAAGCGCGAAAGAATTGCGGATCCGCCAATCGCATGTACTGGAAGGGGGCCGCAACCTTAGGGTCCAGGTTCGACGGTGGACTCAGGCGTATATGGTGGTCCAGCACGACTGCTTGTGTCGTAATGCGGTCGGAGCTGCCGTATCTTCCTCGCATGGTGAGCGTGCAACGCTGCAGACGTCCTGATCCGTTGCGTTCCAGTTGGAGATCTCTCACCAGTTCCGAATCAACCAATGAGTTCGGTGCGCAAGGGTCAATCATTGCGCGGAACAAATCAAGGCGGCCACTTGCTTCAATCCGCACTATTGCGGTCGGCGCGATGGGGATAAGCGCACGAATAATCGGCGTTGATATGGCGCTTGGCGCTATGCGGCCCGTTCGGAAGCCGGTCGAGTTTCCGCGTCGCGCCAGTTTTGGTGTGTACGCGTTGGCGAGCGGAAACTGGTCTAACGGTCTCGGTGTGCCAGTTCCAGAGTTGCGCTTTTGTCGCTCGTGTGGGGAAGAGTCTATCCTATCTAACCCCTCCAACTCCTCCTCTTCGATCTGCTGCGCCCACGACTTCGTCTGTCCCGTAACGTTAATAGAGTGCCCCGTCCGAGCTCTCGCCGTCGTTGATCACGTTCGCTGGTTGCCTTTGGTCTTCGCAGTCATCGAGATGGAGCGAGGTGTGGTGCTTTTCGCGACATCGGTGGCATCGATCCTTGATGCTGCACATGTCGAGGCCGTGGAACGGCGAGAGGCAGTTTGGCCAGTATTTATGCAGCAGGACTGCACGCAGCCTTGCTTCGACCGCTTTGCCTCGGTAAAGGGGGCATAGTCGAATCCCATGCGCATGCCGCATAACCGGCATAGAACCGTAAATTTATCAGCGCGTTCTTCCGCATGTGCGCGATTGGCCGAGAAACGAGTAATTCTGTAAATGAGTCTCGTAGTTATGCCCGTAGTTGTAAAAAGTTACGTACTATTAGTTTTGGGTTGGGTGGCAAGTGGCGAATATATGTTTTCGTTATTGTAAATATATGCAGATTTGACTCTAAATATAGTATCCGTCTATATATAGTCTCATGCGAAGGCTTATAAAATTCTACGTGTAGACGTGGTAATATTTTAAATGGGTGGAGCGCGTGACCTTATTCTACGACGCAGTGGTACTTTTTTTTTTAAACATAATATGCATATAAATATATAGTATATGAGCATTGAGAGATGTCCATTTTATATTTTTATTCGCTTAACTTGCAAAAATTATAACTATTTCAGATATACATTTTTTTTTTAATTCGGCGCTAGTTAGATGTCACACAGTGTATACTGGCTGAATAATTCGCCAATATCGTAAAATGTACTAATTATGGAGAAGAGAAAATTTTCTGATAAAGGTTATGGGCTTGGCTAAACGGTGAGCAAATACACTACCAATGAACCTAAAATTCTATTAAGCACGTCAAGTTGTGGGATATGGGTAATTTAGTTTAGACACCAATCACAAAAAATGTATTAATTAATTAGCGAATATTCCCTTTTGGATAATTAACAGTCGTGCTCACATTTGCATGAACGCTTTGAATACGGATATTTTTAGTCACCACTCATGAAAGGCAGATGGCGCTAATACAAAATGCAGTTTAGGTCTTTAGGTGGAGACTTTTAATTGACACTTGTATTTCCCAGCGCATATTACAATTTCCTGAATGAAAAAAAAATATCATTCACACGTTTACCACGAGGAGTAACAACTGCAAAACGTGTAAGTATATTTAAGGTGTGACGTATTTCCTTAATACATTGAATTTTGATGGTTTTTTTCCAATTTTATTTACAGAATTCTTCGCTTTGGGTGAATATTTCGCTTCTCCGAACCAAGCTCAAGGAATTCCTACACACAAACCAAGCTGGTTAAAAAAAAACTCCCCGACACCGGCATAGGTACACTGAGAACTCAGCGAAGGGAGCCTCTTAGCGCCCTTCATATACCGAGGCATGACTATTTTCCCCATACAGAGGAAACAGATTTCGGCCAATTTAGAATTTTTCACTATACGGAACAATAGCACATTACACATATATGTAAGTGCCAGAGTTGCGCAATTAAGACACATTTTGTTGGGCACTTTTGTAGGTGTGAAATATGATTTCACATCAAGTTGCTGACGGTATTGGTTGCATTATTAGCACAAAGCTGGTATGCCAAGCGCGAGGGTGGGGTGAATGTAAACCAGCCATATATCATTTGAAGGCCACTTGTGCGCTACTGGGTCTATCGGAAAGAGTTCAACCAATCCAGTATCTTAGGGATTTTTCACATTGTGACGTTGTGTTTTTACACCGACATTCTGCCGTATATCTAGGGGCGTTGGCCCAGAACAAGAATTGTTTTATAGTTGGTCAAAACGATGAAGGCCTTGTGACGGGCTGCCAGTTTCATTTATAGGTTATTACAAATTGTATGTTGGTGTTTTAGGGTCCGGCTGATTAGATTCGCTTCCCAATAGAATTTTGGTAAATAACTACGTTTGTAATAGAGAGCGACTACGTTCCACTAGTATATCGCAAATGCCTTCTTTAATTCTGCGTTTGGATTTATAGCAGATTTCTTGACGTAATCCGACGATGATATTAAAGAAGCTTGTACAAAGTTTAGTTAACATTATTCAGAGGAAATTGAGCCTGCGTTTATGGACGAAATGGTGCAGTTGAAGTACTTCATCTTACAATTAGTCGATACGGGGAAAGATAAAGTCGGACCTGCCGAGAAATCGTATAAATTGATTTACTCATTAATAATAATAATAGATTGGCTTGTGTCGAAATCATTTTTGCTACAGTTCATTGTTATATCTTAGATCAAGAAAGGGTGGCCTTGCTAACCACGTTCAACAAATTAGTTTTGCATCACCTTGCGAAGAAAGATTGAGCCAGTCGGAAACCAGATACCGTAACCAGTGAAAATGGCCTTCAATTTCACAGCCTTCATCCCCATCGTCGCTTTGATAAGCGATGCGTTTTTAAGATTTTCCGCAGTATTCCATGTAATCGCGAATGGTCATTGTTGGATATTAATATACCTTCACTCGCATTTCACATATGACACCACAAGAATCGTTACGTCCTGCCAGGTACAGATCTGGACGATCCAACAACGGTGCTGAGCACAGATACCTTAATTACAGCATCGTTCTCCAAACGCTCTTTGGGGAATTTGTATGCCGTAACAACGGCAACCACGACAGGTAAGTCAACAATTTGACAATCTGGGTTAGCTTAACAAATAATATGCATAGAGGTAAGGCAGGTTGTAATGATCTTGAATTCAACAAAAAAAAAAATGCTAAATTAGCAACTGTGTATACATAAATACATTCAACAAGGCTATACTTATCTTGAGAGGTTTAAATTTATTATTTTTTTTTTTTTAATTCATCATTAGTAGATTTGTTCATTATTGAAACGTGTCACATTTTAAAAGACAGCATGGTAGAAGTAGCTAACATCTCACTACTAAGAGGGTAACTAACTCCATGTTTGTTTGTGAAAAAAATTACCTCTATACTTGAAGTTACCGTGATTTAAGATATCATATCTTTTAGGTTTTGATTATTGCATATGCGTCAGCCGCCCAATTCGTCCTTTTTCCCTAAGCTATGTCTGGCCCACAGCAGCGGATGAAAATCTAGTTCATGCTAAAACACATCGAGGCAATCATGGCAGGATGAGCACCACCAGCTCCTACAGCAGCAGCGCTCTTATGATATGACAAACCACAATTGTTGCATCTTTCAAGTATGACCCCAGGGTCAGTGCGGGTAAGTCGTAACTATTTGTTTCTTACACGACTTGATAGGGAGTTCTTTACTGTACTAATAGCAAGTGTGGGCCTTAAGTAAAGACATTCGAGAAGGCTTACCCAAGAAGGGCTAAACCAAATGCTTTGTTGCATTCTTCTTAGACGGGCTTTTTCTATTTAAAGTTTATGCGAATCTTAAATTAATGTTAGCATTGCAAATGAATTTCAATATGCATTTAAATTGCCATTAAATATATTTGAGTTTAACCGCTAATAAATCAATTAAAGGAGCGAAAATATGTGTGTACATCGTAACTTTAGCACCCACCCTAATAAATTACGACGAAATTTTGTACGCTGATTGTAACGCATTTGAAGGTTGTTACAAAAGCAAGATGCATTTTTAACATTTACTTTACTACTTGACTACATTTGCATTCGCATACTATAAAAAACATACTTCCTGCCCAGCAAACATTTGGAGTCATAAATGAGTCTTTAAGGAGTCCTATTTCGGAGCCATTATGCTCATAATGAGCTCATTTAAGAGTCCGATATGAGGGTGTTTCCCTTTCTCCGAAGGTCGACTTATATGAGCTTAAATTCATACAACAAATTAGCCTCAATATGAGTCACATTGGACTCTTATTGGCCTAATATACGGCTCATTTTGGACTCTTTTAAAACAATTATTGGCCTCATATATGAATCATTTCAGACTCTTTTCGAGCCTCTAATCAGCCTCATAAATTACTAAATTCGGACTCTTATTTTAGGTTGTTCTTTGAGTCTTATTGAACGCACTTTATTTGCAAAAGCATTCAGCGAAAATTCCTTTCAAATAACATGCATACATACTTACGTGCATATACACATTCCAACATGCATGCAATAGCAGCAGCTACAGCTAAATTTTGTTCATTTATTGTTTTCTAATTATTTTCAATTTCTGTATAAACAAGTTTGGATATAAATTTCACATCTTTATTGTTTTTATATTGGCACAAGGTGCTGGCTCATAACTTGGATCATATATGAGTCCTAAAAGATTCATATAAGAGTAAAAAAATTTTGGTTTTTGAAACTCATATTTCTTACCTACCTAGGACTCCCTTCGGACTCATATATTCTGAACGCTCAGAATATGTTTGCGGGGTGTATGTACATTTGTTTGTGCCTAGCTATTTATGTATGGTGCCATTAATGTTTATTTGATTTGAATAAAAAATAAATAAAGATAAAATATAAAGGTAAAAATAAATAATTAAATACACCGCTGAAAAGGGGTCCTGACATTCCCTACTTACATTAGTGTGGAATAGTATAATTTGTCTGTATGGAAAGCACTATAGAGAAATGTATATGTGTACGCAAATGCAGACTCATAAAACCACACTAATAATGGGCAAGTATGCCCGTGGTTTAAAATGAGGCCATATCATAAATGTTCAGTGTACTCTTGAAGCTTTCTTGTTTCACTACATCCGGTAGACGAGTGCAGTATTTATTCATTTTGGACCGAGTAATAACCGAAAACGACATTTCTCACCTAGAATTTAGAAAGCTATGGGTTTTTTTCTTATATACACTTGTCTATTGCTTAGACTACAAATAAGGATCTTTCTGTGCTGGATTGTTTGCTATTTGAGATGTTGCATTATGTAGGGTGGAGAGAATTGGATTAGCTAGGTTTTGTAAAGTGTAATAGAGTTAGGTAAGAAGTTTACTGCGAGGTGGTGCTATTTTCGTTGTAGGGCGGAAGTAGGACCAATTTTGCAATTTGCCTTCTGATTTCTCCCTTAGCTGTTTCGATGTCGACTACTCTTACTCGGTTGTCGGAACCTGGGTGTAGCTTGACTATTCTCCCCAATCTCCATTCGTTTGGTGGCAGGTTTTCCTCTTTAACGACGACAAGGTCTCCTAGCTTTAAGTTGTTTTGTGGATGTTTCCACTTGATGCGTTTCTGCATTTCGGTGAGGTATTCATTGTTCCATCTCCTACAGAATGTCTGGTGTAGGGCCTTCAGTTTCTGCCATCGATTTACGATTGGGGCAGGACTTTCGTTTACATCGATTTCGGGTGGGGCAAGAAGATGCCCGCCGACTAGGAAATGACCTGGGGTAAGCGGCTCCAGGTCCGACGGTTCGTTTGAAGAGGGGCTTAGTGGTCGTGAGTTGAGACAAGACTCAATACGGCATAAGAGTGTGCTGAACTCTTCAAAAGTATATTTGTGGTCGGACGCAACCTTTTTAAAGTGGGTTTTGAAACTTTTCACCCCAGCTTCCCACAAACCGCCCATGTGAGGGGCCGCAGCGGGTATGAAATGCCACCTTAAGGTTTGATGGCTGTATTTAGTGAGGGTGCTATTGCGTGCCTCAACTAAAAATGCTTTAAATTCCGCTCGTAAAGATCGTGAGGCTCCGACAAAGTTAGTACCATTGTCGGAGTAAACATTTTTTGGACATCCTCGTCTAGCAACAAATCTTGCGAAAGCGGCTAGAAAGGACGCGGTGCTAAGGTCGCTGGTAGCTTCAAGGTGAATGGCTTTCGTCGAGAAGCAGACGAAAAGACAAACGTAGCCTTTTGACATGCGACATCCTCTGCCCCGGTAGGACTTGATGTCGAACGGGCCGGCGAAATCCACTCCCGTGTTTGTGAATGCACGGGAAAAGGTGGTGCGTTCTTTGGGAAGAATTCCAATAAGTTGAGTTTGCGACCGTTTCTTGTGGATCGTGCAGACCTTGCATTTATGTATGACGGACCGTATCAAGTTTTTTACCCTGGGAATCCAGTACTGCGATCGGATGAGTCGCAGCATCAGCTGGTTCTCTCCGTGCACGGAAATGTTATGGATAAACTGGACAAAGAGACGGGACAACATACAACCATACGGAAGAATGATAGGATGACGTTCATTGTTAGTGATGTGCTGAACTACCGGTACCCAATACTTCAGAAAGATTTCGGTGCCCAATACTTCCTCTTCGGTACCCAATACCGATTCAATACAGCTTTGCAGCTTTTTGATATAATTTTCAACAGAATGTCTGTCAAAAAAGTAGCATCGACCATACTTCTACTATGAATATGATTCACAATAAGTACGTGTAAGACGATACTTTCCGAATAGTTGAACAGTTTGTACTAAGCAATGTGGAAACCACCGATTTTACTGTGCAACAGTAAAATACCGTTTTATCAGTTTCCACCTTCATAGATCTAAAATTTACGAAAAATGCTTTCACGGGTGAAGGAAGTCTTTCAGGCTTACAAAGATCATCGTCCGATTTATTTAGAAAAAAATGTTTCAAATAAAGAAGAGTTTCTCTGCATTGTGGCTATGGAAAATGGAAATTAAAACCTCTATTAGCCCCTACACTTTCTTTTGATAGGCTAGCCTCCCCTAAACCGTTTTTATTTTTGGTCTACATGAGTTCTAATTTGAAGCCCAAACGTTTCGGTACCGAGTATCGAAAGTATTGGATACTTTTTAAATCGGTACCGAGTATCGATCAATACTTCAATGTATCGACTCAGCACATCACAATTCATTGTAGGACAGATCGCAAGATGCGCTCAGACGACCACCAGCCCTCAGAATCTCATCTTGGTCGATGAACGCGTTAAGAGGCAGGATTTCACTTTTTCCGTCGATGGATTTTCCAGGTTTTAACCTTATATATTCTTCGCTGTAATATTGTTTTTGAAAAATTGTTATTAAGCGTTGGGTCGTTGTTTTAATTCGTAGGACGAAATTGAACGAGACTCCGCTTTAAAGGAAGATTTTGTTTTGGGATTGAGTCTTTGATAGAATCTCATAATATAAGATATAAATCTCAAAGCCCGTGACAAATCAGAAAATCGATCGAGAATGTCGTGAAAGTCGTTTACTTTTGTTGTTGCATGAACAGCACCCTCTCCTTGCTGTCTTCTAAGAAGTGAAAAAATTGCTAACAAACGAAAAGGGATGTAGCCCACCGCACAGTATCTTTCGTTAAGTTTCCCCTCAACTAAGTTACCGTACAGTGGGGCTTATTGTTAGCGGCTGGAAAGTTAGCCGTAACTTATATATGTGTTTGTGTGCTCTTACATCAAGTGACAAAACGCGTATTAGGGTGGTGCAATATATTTAGGTCGCGGACCTAAACATTGGAAATTTTTTTTTGTATGGAAAAAAATGCGTCACGCAGTCGGAAAAAAAATTATTAAAAATCAACGCGATTCTTTAGCAACTTAAAACTTGCGCACTATTGCCCTAGAATGTAATGAGCATTTAAACTGCATACTCAAAAAAATTCAAAAAATCCGAAAAAGTTGAAAATTTAGCTGAAACGTTGCAGATTTTTTATAATTTTTGCACAAAGTTTGAATATAGATTTGT
The DNA here is from genome assembly GCF_013731165.1 of Rhagoletis pomonella. Lineage (NCBI taxonomy): Eukaryota > Metazoa > Arthropoda > Insecta > Diptera > Tephritidae > Rhagoletis > Rhagoletis pomonella. Next base: position 13,606,822 of record NW_023458568.1, on the reverse strand, counting down.
TGCATAATCAGCTAGACTTTTAAAAATCGTCAAAATTGATCAAAACGTTGATGACTTAATTAGCTGATCACAAGCGCATGTGTTTTTACTTTGAAAATGTACGTTAGCTCTGCAATATGTAAAAAAATGCGCACATAAACAAAGCCATTTTAGTTTTATTCACATTTTTAAAGCTGACTAGTTTAGTTAAATTAGGAGAACTTAAGCCATCGCTACGTCATTGGTTAAGTGAATTCATAATTTGCATTCGAATACTTGCAGCCAATTGATTTTAATTTTCAATGTCTACGTCACTTTCATTCAAATTTGCTAGTGGGTCTGAAGGAGGAGACTCCATTATAGGATTTGGTGCGCCGTATTCTATGCAAATGTTATGCAAAGCTGCACATACATTTGCAATGACAGTTGCCTTATGGGGGTCGTAGTGCAATTGACGAGCATTTAATAGGTAACGGAACCGATTTTTCAGTACTCCGAATGTTCGTTCCACTATATTCCTTGCTTTAGCGTGCACTGAGTTGTAGTTGCTCTGTGGAGTATTGTTCGTTGAAGCTCGAAATGGGGTCATTAGGTACGGTTCCAATGCATATCCAGCGTCGCCTAAAAAATGCAAGTAGTAAAAATAATTTCACATCTCTTATTAAATTTGTACCCAAAAGCTAAGTATTTCGTTCGCCACTTAAATAACTTCGCTGCATTATGGCCTTCGCTTCACTGATACCCCATATATGCGCATCATGACTAGCACCGGGATATCTAGCATCAATAAACCGTATTCGCATTTTGTGGTCAGAAATCTGAATTGAAAGAATATGTAGTTAATTCAATGATCATAGAGTCATGCAGTTATATTGAACTTACTACCATAGCGTTTATGCTATAAAAACCTTTGCGGTTATAATAAAGATGTAAAGCTCATGACACCGAAAGGGATTGGTATTCCATATGGTATCACAGCGTTACTATTATTGGCCTATGTGTGAGGAGGATACTGCGCCTTAGTGGTTTCAACTTAAATCAAAAATTTTGACTTTACAGACTAATTTTGTTTTTAAACGCTGTTTTGCATTGGCCAACGCAAAAGCTCTTATTAGGCGCCGCGATGTAAGCGGGCATTGGCTAGTAATATATAAAAATCCTGTGTCACTGTGTTCGTTTACTCTAATCGCCGAAACCGCTTCACCGATTTCATTGAAATTTTGTGGGTGTGTATTGTTGGCCCCAACTTAAAAGATAGGATAGTTTTGAATTCGAGAAAAAATATTTTCTTTTTCATCAAAATTTTTTTTATGCTCCACTCAGCGTGCTTATCTTAAAGGATAAAAGTCCGATTCATTGAAATTTTGTGGGTGTGTATTGTTGGTTCCAACTTAAAAGATATGATAGTTTTGAATTCGACAGAAAGTATTTTTTTTTCATCGAAATTTTTTCTGTGCGTGCTTATCTTAATATATAAAAATCCCGTGTCACTGTGTTCGTTTACGCTAATCTCCGAAACCGCTTAACCGATTTCAATGAAATTTTGTGGGTGTGTATTTTATTTTCCAAAGATAGCATAGTTGTGAACCCGAGGAAAGATATTTTTTTTTCATCGAAATTTTGTGGGTGTGTATTGTTGGTTCCAACTTAAAAGATAGGATAATTTTGAACCCGAGAAAAAATATATTTTTTCAATTTATTCAATTTATTTCAATTTTAAGCATTAGTACAATAAGATTTACAAACATCTTTTTTAGTGCAACAGGGTGGTATAACAACAAAAATTATAAATTAAACAATGCAATAGAGATATTAAACAAACAAAACAAATCCAGAAGGAAAAACAAACAAATTTAAAAAACAGGTACAACTTAAAAATCACGCAGAGCAGGTCAGCACAGAACTTAGTGAATTTGAGATGGGTAATCAAGTGTTAGAGACGTAATTATATAATACATTCTTGTAGTTGCTTTTGTTGATTTTGCTCCTAATAGTGGCAGGAATAGAGTTTCACACTCTCATAGCATTGACAAAAAATAACCTAGTAGAGTTTTTAAAATAAAACACCTCTCTGAGGTAAAATTTTCGAGTGACGAAAGCTGCACTAGAAACACAAAATTTATGATATCAATTTCGTGACGAAAATTATACGCATTTTTTAACTGCCTTTGAAACGTACGGAAAATCTTTTCTATTCATACGAATCGTTGCAAAAGTTCTGTTTTTTATTTTGTGTTTCTAGCAGTAGACGGATTTTCGCAACATTCCGAATAAATAAAAAAGATTTTCCGTACGTTTCCAAGGCAGTTAAAAAATGCGTATAAGACTTTAAAAACAGATATTTGTTCAAAATTTTCATTCCTGGAAAATAATAGTTTATTTTGCATATCCACCTATTTAGCTCGCTATAAGCACACATTTTTCAAACCAGTCGCAGAAGAAAGTATTAAAAATTAATTACAAAATCTAAAATCTAAAATCGCTGATGAAGTTACAAATTCCCCAAATTCTGAAACAGCCAAAGAATTGAGAATGAAGAATTCTTTTTAAAAAGCTTTAGAAAAACCTGACACATCTGGTTTGGCTTGTAAGCGCTGTTTAAACAACGATCCCACCCAACACCCACCATTATGCTAGATTCTAATTGTTTCTGGAAAATACTTGACATCCCCATTCGCATCCGCATCCGCGGATGTTAGCTGTTAGACATCCGCGGATGCGAATGCGGATGCGGATATAAACATATATATATATATATGGACGATACAAACATATATTCAGGCTTATAAGCCTGTAATTAAACATTTTTCTACATTTACTTTGAAATAGTATGCACGAACGGATTAAAAGTAGTAAATAATTGGTACTTTTCCTACTACTTTAAAATGCGTGACCGAAAAAGTGAGGTTAAGTTACTGACAACATTATTACACCATGGCTCAGAAATAAATCATGGTGGAATAATACCAGGTGAAGTAATAAGAGCGAGAAGGAAGATTTGACACTACGTACTTACCTAAAGGGCTACATGTCCAAAATTATGATTTTTTTTTTTGATTCCTGCAAAATTGGGCCATATAATATTAAAATTAACACATTTTTCTGCATTGTTTACATATTTTTATATGCGTTTTGGTATTTCTCCCTCGCACCAAGATGACGTCACGCAAAAATCACGCTCAAAAATCCTCTCTCATTGGCGCAATCTTGTATTCTATCATTCTTGGCCAATGGTGAAGTTCTTTTACCACCTCTGCAAGATTGTAACTGGCTAACCAGAATGGTGAGGCTGTGGTTTGTAGCAAGAGCTGCCAAAAGTTAAAATATTCTAAATGCTCTAAACTTCCCACATTATGTAGCTGTAGTTTTGGTGTTCTATTGCTCATGTAGCTGATGTAGCTAGCGAAATAGCTTGTGGCTGTGGTACTACATTCTGGTTAGTCAGTAAGTCATGCAGAGTCCGCAAAATTCTCCGGATAGTTGTCCTGAGGATGCATCAGACTAGGCCGAGCATACCTTGAACTCCCATTAAATTATAACTAAGGAAAGTTGTATTACATGACAGTAGAGAATTGCATGTGCGAAAATTTCATTAATTTAATGAAGGAGATTTTTGGACATGCAGCAGCACATAGCAGGAATTTAGGCGCCTGGTGTTAGCAGTCGCACCTAAACAGTTTTATATGGGTTTTGTTAAGAAAAGAACTTTACTTTCGAAGAAAAAATAATAATAATCATTAAATAAATTAAGAAAAACTAGCCAGACTTTGCTAAAAGGTTGGGTCCTAATTTACATTTTGGTCACCGTATGTATTCCTCGAATCGAAACAGGCATTCAGATTAGAAAATAATAATTGTTTATGGAGAAAATCACGATTAAATACCAACATCACATAAAACTCGTTCCTAGGCATGTCATTTTAATGAGCTGCCGAATACGGGACAAATACAGGACATTAAAAGAAATACCGAAATATGATCAAGACGAAGCAATTTTTTCAAAGAGCGAACCTCAGCCTGCCGAGATACTGTTTGCTTAACAAGTGATTTGTTATCTTCGCGCAGAGAGATTACAGCAGCAGCGATACGAGCGTTTTCCTCTCTAAGAGCGGTTATTTCGTTAAGCACCAATTGTGAGGTAGTCATTTGCTTTACTTGGTTTGTTTCGATGTCCAGGGCAGGTGGAGGAGGAGAGCGGATTGAAGTACGCCTCTTTTCGGAGCATGACTTGCAGAAGAACGGCGTCAAAGGAGAAAGCAAAAACTCAAGGTCTGCCAGGAACATACCCACACACTCCAAATGAAAAATCTCCTTACATTTTGCACACTGTACCTTCTTCTGCTCAGCACGATCAACTTCTTGACCACAGTTACACGGCATATGAGCTCCCTGATAAGCAAAAATTTTTCAGGTAAAAGTGTCACCGTTTTTGAATTAGTTAACTTTTTTTGAATTAAAAAAAAAATCGTGCCGTTTCATGTATTTTCTTTAACTGCATCTACAAACCAGGCTATACTTAGTAAATTTTGTATGTAAAATACTTCCAGATAGTTGCTTCTCCATACTCAAATGCAATGTAGTTAAAATATATTAAGGAACCATCATAAAATTAGGACTATTTCGGGATTTTTAACTTTTTGATATTTTCTTTCCCAACTTTGACTATCTCTGGTGAAAAAAATGTACTGAGCTATAATTTTATATTACATAAAAAAATTGCTCATTTAATAAATATTTCAGAAAGGTACCACTCTTACTATTTCGAATAGGAAAAAAAAAGTTATAGCCGCTTTTGTGGGTAAAGGACTGAGACACGCTATAATGTATTTAATAGATTTAAATTTAAGTTGCTCTTATTACTGACCAATGACATGCTAAATAGTACAAAGGTACATTCTTACATGCTCCTGACATTATTTTATGTTACGTACCGGTATTCGGACTAGAGTCAATAACAAGGGCTATATCTATCAATATTTTTTGTGAAGGATGGGTTCACGTGAAATAAAACATACATGAGTTGTTTGCAGAAAAAATTATTCATTTATTGATAAAATATGCTCAAATTGGCGACCTTCTACTCTAATACAAGCTCGGCACCTTTTAAGAAAGTACGCTTATAGAGATCTTAAACTCAATTGGGCTATCTCAGCAGCAGCTCCATTTATTTGTTCCGGCAAATGCTCTTCGTTTTGAATTATTTTTGAATAAATTTTGTCCTTAAGACAGCCCCAGTAGAAAAAATCGAATGGATTCAGGTCTGGCGATCGAGCAGGCTACGTGATTGGCCCGTATCGTCCAATCCATCGGCGAGGATAAGTTTCGTCTAAATGAGCTCTTACTTCACGCCCATAGTGAGCAGGGCATCCGTCATTTTGCAGCCATAGTCTTCGCCGCAGGCTTAAGGGTACATCTTCTTAAAGAGTTGGAACCCGTTCCTGAAGGAACTTTAAACAACTGTGGGAGTTGAGCGTTGGCGGCAGTTTCACAGGTCCCAATATCTGACAATTAAAAATACCGCACCATAAATTTATTTTGTAATGGTACTGTGAAAGATCTTATCTCATTTCGTGCGGATTGTCTATCTGCCAACTGTGAAGGTTAGGTAAATTAAAATAACCATCACGTTTGCATGATGATTCATCGCTCGAAATTATTTTATTAAAAAAGTTGGGGCTGATTCATGCATTCCCAACATTTCACTGCAAAATCTAACCCTCGACAGGTAATCTCTCTCTTGTAGAGCCTGAACATGTTGAATGTGCTAGGGATGGTATTTCAAAGCTTTGTGAACTGTAGTTTTTGGTATTCTAGTCCGTCTTTCCATCATTCTCCCTGAAGTCGATGGACCTAGTTCCACTTCCTCTAACACAACTTTAACATCTACCGTTGCAGGACGTCCTGTCTCGCCGCCACGCCTTCCAGGTATGCGACCTTAAAAAAGTTAAAAATGATAGTTAAAAGAAGAATGGCTTCAAACAAGAAAGGTGTAAAAATTACTTACCTTCAGATATTTCTCTATGGGTGCGGGGGAATACTTCACGACCCGGATGCGGACGATTTGGGTATCGCTATGCATAGAGTCTTTGAGCAGCTCTGGCATTACAGCAACCTTCACCGTAAATTAGGTGAATATCCGCATATTCATGCGACGTACACTGCGTGTTCTCTGTCATAGTATTAATAACACAATGTTCGAAGGGTCCAATTTCACAAAATCCACTTTCACTAATTCCGGTAAGTAACATAAAATAATGTCAGGAGCAGGTAATAATGTACCATTGTACTAACGGGTGATTTTTTTGAGGTTAGGATTTTCATGCATTAGTATTTGACAGATCACGTGGGATTTCAGACATGGTGTCAAAGAGAAAGATGCTCAGTATGCTTTGACATTTCATCATGAATAGACTTACTAACGAGCAACGCTTGCAAATCATTGAATTTTATTACCAAAATCAGTGTTCGGTTCGAAATGTGTTGAATGTGTGAAAAGTTGGCAGAAAATCCGCTTTTTTATCGACAAATTTTGTTCAGCGATGAGGCTCATTTCTGGTTGAATGGCTTCGTAAATAAGCAAAATCATGCGATTTGACGCCTTTAGACTATTTTTTGTGGGGCTACGTCAAGTCTAAAGTCTACAGAAATAAGCCAGCAACTATTCCAGCTTTGGAAGACAACATTTCCGAAGAAATTCGGGCTATTCCGGCCGAAATGCTCGAAAAAGTTGCCCAAAATTGGACTTTCCGAATGGACCACCTAAGACGCAGCCGCGGTCAACATTTAAATGAAATTATCTTCAAAAAGTAAATGTCATGGACCAATCTAACGTTTCAAATAAAGAACCGATGAGATTTTGCAAATTTTATGCGTTTTTTTTAAAAAAAAAGGTATCAAGCTCTTAAAAAATCACCCGTTATTTAGCATGTCATTGGTCGGTAACAAGAGCAACTTAAATTTAAATCTATTACATACATTCTAGCGTGTCTCAGCCCTTTGCTCACAAAAGCGGCTATAACTTTTTTTTTCTATTCGAAGCAAGGAGGAAAAGAAGAAGCAAAAGCAGTCAAAGCGTTTATTGTAGCATACCTTCTGCGTTTCACGCTTTGTTGTCAAAGTTTGAACTGTCAAGCAAAGCAAGGAAAGTTGTATGTGAATGGCCCTTTAAAGTTTGGAAGGGGAGTGGATCTCTTCAAAGGTACGCTTTGCAATTCAGCTCGTTTCGGATTCTATTCATAGCATTGTGCTTTTCCGAGAATAATCCGTTGAATAACACTCGTGCTTCAAAAGTAGTTGGATATTTGCATCATGTTTCCCTGCCTAGCAATGTGTGTAACAAATTTTGCTGGCTAAAAATCCCGACCACAAAAAAAACAAAGTTATAGGAAAAGTATTCTTTAATTCCTTGGCGTTATTA
>NW_023458568.1:13593529-13599326 GCF_013731165.1 Rhagoletis pomonella | reverse complement strand
GCTGGCTGACATTTGATTGGCTAAACTTGGTTAAAACCAGCCGGCTCGGGCATTTAAACTAAGTATAAAACAGCTGGCTCTTAGTGTCAAAAAATGTTGGTCTTTTTATTTCTACACTAGCCAATGCCCGCTTACTTCGCGGCGCCTAATAAGAGCTTTTGCGTTAGCCAATGCAAAAGAGCGTTTTAAAACAAAATTAGTCTGTAAAGTCAAAGTTTTTGATTTAAGTTGAAACCACTAAGGCGCAGTATCCTCCTCACACATAGGCAAATAGTAGTAACGCTGTGATACCATATGGAATACCAATCCCTTTTGGTGTCATGAGCTTTACTGATGGTCTTATTTTCACCTGTGAGATCTCTGCCAATCATGCGTAATCTTTTTGTATGATCTTACGTATGCCAATAAAAGTTCTTATAGGGAAACTCAAGAGCACAGAAGTGCATTTCTTTAGAGGAAGGCCAAGAATCCTCGCTGTCCCATAGGATGAAAAGTTTTCCGGTACATTGCTAAATGAGTAGTGTGATCTCTTAAGTATCTTTCAAATGAAGCAGTTGATATACCTACGGTGATCTTTCCTTGTTAATTCACCACTTTTACAATTCGTGGTAAAATTTATGAACTGATTTCAGGGTAGATGCAAGACCGCATGATCGTGCATGAGGGCGTCAGAAAAACTTAATCCCATGCTTCATTTAAACATCTGAAAACTAAATTCGTATAACTTAAACATAGGTCCAAAGCAGACCAACCACACGGGGTCTCTATACATTTCGGCTGCAGCGCCAACCATTGGGCTTATTTTCCGCAAAACCATTGCTTACCATAAAATGAATACGTGTTATGAATTTCTACCTTAACTCCAGCGGCACTAATCGGGTAAATTTTTATCAAAAGAATTTTCCATCATACAGGAAAATAGCTCACATTTAAAATTTGAACGAAATCGGTTAATAAATACGATTTTTATAAATAACTCTACTCCAGCTCCACCTAGCGAGTTTTATAGTAGCATGTAATTGTACCATATATGTATGTAAGATAACCTCCGACAATATGACGGAACCTCTATTCAGTGTTTTTTGAGTTTATTCCGAACAACGAAAACGGCTATCATTTTATGCAAATAGGTATGTAGATAGGACAGTTTATAGCGAAACTCGTAAAAGCAAAGCTCCATTCTTTGTGAAAAACTTAAAAAAATTCTTCAAAATTTTCACAAAAATTTTACCTTACTGAAAATTAAAGACAAAGTTACAATAGTTCAATGGGATTTATAAATCTAGGAGAAAATGGTTCCCAATCGAGTGATACTTGCGCGTTTACGTAAATGTATATCAACCAGCCTTTCCAATAATTATCACTTTTCGCCATAACTACGGTATTGATAACATATGTAGCTGTGTAGAATTTCAGGACGTTAGCGTAAGCAGTTCCAGACATAAGCTATATGAGAAGTTCAGTTTGCATGGAAGGAAGGAGCCACGCCCCCTTACCCAATGCATTTGCAATATATGCATCAGTGCTAAGTTTCAGTTCCCCAGCGTAATTGGTTTTAGTGATATATTGGTTTTTTACGTTTTAGTCTGTATAAGAATTTTAGGAATATCCCGAGCTAAATACCGAGTAAATTTTTGGTCAGAATATTTATTTTCAACGTGTTGCCAAATATGAACCAAGTCGATGCAGCCGTTTAAAAGTTTAGTGAAATGCATTGTAAAGAGAACTGTATGAAATTGTAAAGCGTGACGTCTCAGTTTCTTAATTTTTTTGGCAGCAACAACGAAAAGTTTAAATTTTTTTTAGCGAAAACCCTTCCACACAGAAAAAATTAAGTTTGTGGTTATATCAAGGCGAAATTTTGAGAACGGTGCGTTGCTAACTCTAAATATAAACAACGACGCACTGGAAAAAGTTAATATGTTCAAATACCTAGGAATAATGATCGACGATAAACTAAAACAAAAAAAAAATGGATTCTATATTTTCAATTAGAGCTCTAGCAAAACTGCATTTAATTCCATACATTAGCTTTTGCGTGATGCGCTTGCAAACATACAGACAAACATACCGAAATTTTAGATTTGGCTTCTTTTGATCTAATAAACCCCCTATTAATTTTTCTTTACCATCTATTATGTACAGATATCGGCCTGTTGCAATTTTATTATTCTCAAGTACTCTCGTTTGATACCCATATGGCAACACTTAGTTTATATAGTAAATTTAACTGAATTAAAGTTTTCAAATAAGTGGCAACCCGCTTCAAGAATATTTTCAAAAGTAAGCTTCCTAATCCTCTTTAGTTTAATATTCGTATTGCAATATTTCATTTATTTTACAAATTTCAATGAATACAATTTTTCAATCAGTTGGCAAATCCCCTAAAAATATTTTCAGGATTAAAATTTCCTATCGTCTTTAGTTTGATGCCAATATTGCAATATTTAATTTATGCTATCAATTATATTAAATTAAACTTTTCAAATAGGTGGCAAACTTCCACAAACATATTTTCAGCTGTAGGCCTTTGTAAATTTCTTTCATTTGACAGCCATATTGCAGTATTCACATTACCGTATCAATTGACCTAAACTGAAATTTTAAACACAGGTGGCAACTCTCAAATTGTTTCTTCTATATTGGAAGCTAAATCTCTAGCGATACAACGGTGAAAACTGCATTCAATTCCATGTTTTCGACTGATGCGCGTACAAATATACAGACAGACAGATATTCAAAAATTCTAAAAATTGTTTATTTGGCTTCTATGGCTTTAATAAAAACCCACCATATTAATTTTTCTTTAATATCTATAAGGTACAGACATCGACCTTTTACAATTTTATTATATGTACAGATATCTAGATGTAGATATAGATTTCATTTATTTTATCAATTTAATACAATAAAACTTTTCAAACAGGTGGCAGCCCTCCCTAAAACCATTTTCGGCAATAAAATCTCCTAAACCCCTTTAGTTTGATACCCATATTGCAATATTCAATTTATCTCATAAATTAAATTAAATTTAAATTTTCAAACAGGTGGCAACTCTAAAAAATATTTTTGGCTGTAAGCCTTCTTCAGCCTCGTTCTTTTGACGCCCATATTGCAATATTCATTTTTTCTTATCATTTTACTTAAACTCCAATTTTCAAACAGGTGGCAACTCTTTAATTTTCTTTTCCTATATTTTAAGTTAGACCTCTAGCAATACATCGGTGAAAACTGCATTCAAATCCATGCATTCGTTTTCGAGTGATGCGCGAACAAACATACAGACAGACAAACAGACACAAAAAATCTGAAAATGGTTGATTTGGCTTCTGGTGCTCTAGAAAAGACCCCCACATTAATTTTTCTTTAATATCTATAATGTACAGACATCGACCTGTTACAATTTTATTATATGTATAGATAAGCAAAAATAGTGATGAACACACATCTTCAGAACTTTCTCTTCTTGTATAGAAAAGTTGTGAACCATAACTAGCTAATCTAATTTGCTTTATTTTTCGGGATATTAATTTTAAATATAAGAATGATTTTGATGATTTTTTTCACGTTTTGTCACACTTTAAGTGTTATACTTAAGCTACACCATTTATTTAAGAAGTTCGGAATAATTCGTAAGAGTATTGTAAACAGGGCTCGGATTTTTATGCAATGTCATCTTTTTTGTAAGGCTTCGGAGGCATTTACTAGATATGTATGTATACAGAAAATCCATTCTTAGGTCCCAGATCCAATAAATGAGAAATTGTGGGTAATATTTTTCCATTTTAATATGAGGGTAATTTTTAAGATTTAAGCTTTAAACTTTTTGGATTTTTTTTTCAAAGTTTTAGCAATTTAAAGGGATTTTTATTTTATTTTTGAAATTCATCATAAATTTTTTTGTGAAATCTTTTTCTAGCAAATTGTTACATGTTTGAAAGTGAAAACCCGTGGCTTTGACCAGACATTTTCAAAAATAATAAATTGAATTTTACAAATGTAATATGAATGAGCGGACACATTGGTTTTTTCCCAAGCTGAATTCTTTGCCAGTTTGAAGACAAATCTATTTATAAAGGGCTGTGGTTAAAAAATGGAAAATATCTTGAGTAGTTGGTTTTTCATGCACCCTAAAAATAACGACAAATTTACTTATTCGGTTTATTCATTTGAATAGGTATATGTATACAGTGAAAAGAGCAGAAAATAAGATTTAATCAAAACAAGTTATTCTTCTTCTTCTTCTTTTTTGGCGCTGTAACCGCCTAAGCGATTTTGGCCGAGTTCAGCAAAGCACGCCAGTCATTTCTCCTCTGTGCCAACTGACGCCAATTGGAAACGCCAAGTGAAGCCAAGTCCTTCTCCACCTGATCTTTCCATCGCAGTGGGGGCCTCCCTCTTCCTCTGCTACCACCAGCGGGTTCCGAGTTGAATACTTTCAGAGCTGGAGCGTCGGTGTCCATTCGAACGACATGACCAAGCCAGCGGAGCCGCTGTATTTTAATTCGCTGCACTATGTCCATATCGTTGTAAAGCTCATACAGCTCATCGTTCCATCGTCTGCGGTACTCGCCGTCGCCAACGCGTAAAGGCCCGTAAATCTTCCGCACAATTTTTCTCTCAAACACTCCAAGAGCCGCCTCATCGGATGTTGTCATTGTCCATGCTTCTGCGCCATATACCAGCACGGGCATGATGAGTGACTTATAAAGCACGGTTTTCGTACGTCGAGAGAGGACTTTACTCCTGAATTGCCTACTCAGTCCAAAGTAGCACTTGTTGGCAAGAGTGATTCTACGTTGGATTTCAATGCTGACATTATTATCGGTGTTAATGCTGGTTCCCAAGTAAACGAAATTCTCTACTTTCTCGAAATTGTAACTGTCAACAGTGACGTGGGTGCCAAGGCGTGAATGTGCTGACTGTTTGTTTGATGACAGGAGATACTTCGTCTTGTCCTCGTTTACCACCAGACCCATGCGCTTTGCTTCCCTATCCAACTTGGAAAAGGCAGAACAGACTTCGCGGTTTTTGTTACCGATGATGTCGATGTCATCGGCATAAGCCAGCAATTGCACGCTCTTGTAGTAAATTGTTCCTGGGCGATTCAGTTCTGCAGCTCTTATTATCTTCTCCGACATCAGATTAAAGAAGTCACATGACAGGGAGTCGCCCTGTCTGAAACCCCGTTTTGTGGCGAACGGCTCGGAGAGGTCTTTTCCAATTCTGACGGAGCTGGTGGTATTGCTCAACGTCATTTTACACAGCCGTATGAGTTTTGAGGGGATGCCAAATTCAGACATAGCGGCGTATAGGCAACTTCTTTTAGTGCTGTCAAAAGCGGCTTTAAAGTCGACAAATAGGTGGTGAGTGTCGATCCTTTTCTCGCGGGTCTTTTCCAAGATTTGGCGTATCGTGAATACCTGGTCTATGGTGGATTTGCCAGGTCTAAAGCCACACTGATAAGGCCCAATCAGTTGATTGACGGTGGGCTTCAGTCTTTCACACAATACGCTCGATAAGACCTTGTAACCTATGCTTAGAAGGCTGATCCCGCGGTAGTTGGCGCGAATGGCGGGGTCACCTTTCTTGTGGATTGGGCAGAGCACACTTAAATTCCAGTCGTCGGGCATGCGTTCATCTGACCATATTCTGCACAAGAGTTGATGCATGCACCTTATCAACTCCTCGCCGCCGTACTTGAATAGCTCAGCTGCCAGGCTGTCAGCTCCAGCGGCTTTGTTGTTTTTCAGCCGCGTTATTGCTATACGTACCTCGTCATAGTCAGGCGGTGGAA
>NW_023458568.1:13586863-13593429 GCF_013731165.1 Rhagoletis pomonella | reverse complement strand
TGAACTCAACGAAGTACCGTACTCAACGTGGTAATGATAAATGTTCTCTTATATTCTTCAAATCGTATAGGGGCGTTTCTTATATGTGTTAATATTTTATGTGATTTTGGATTTAAAATTTAGTTCATCTGCGTAAGTCAGATATTTTCTGAATGTGTTTGGAAAACATGCCAAGGTCTAGTTGATTTTAGTTGTACGTATTTTTATATATGTACAGTCATGTGTAGAATATTGAGACTGCCCAGCAAATTCCTGATGGTTACTTTGAACTTCCAGAATATGCAGTATATATTATAATAATACTTAATAAAAATTTTTTTGTGTAATGAAAATTCAGAAGTATTTATAATGCCGATGTATTCCTTAAGTAAGTATGCACAACAAATTCCCAATCATATTAAAAATTATACAATAACTTTGATTCGAAAAATTTAAGATTAAGGAAGTATACCCCGGAAGAAAATAAACTATAAATAGAATATCTTTATAGTAGATAAATTGAATTAAAATTAGTGTTGTTGGTTGATTGATCAAAGAAGCTGTTAGTTTTAAGTTGTCCCTTTCACAACTGTGGGTTCTTTAATGAGCAGGGAACGGATTTTATGCAAATTGCCTTTTTTTCTGCTAAAGAGATAGAGTATATTCGATTAAGAATGTCCATGATTTACATAGCTTTACCTGATTCCATATATACACATTTGATGTTGCTTTTTTTAAGATATTTGCCTTTTTTGCCTTTTCTAACTTTAATTTAAAAGGGCAAGGAAAAAGTCCTTATTCCTGATAATATGAAAGTTTTAAACGTTCCAAATTTAAATTGGACGCCACTTGTATCAACTCACGCCGAGCGCACGTTTAGTACATTCAACGCTTTTCTTCGTGAAAATCTAATAAAAATGCTGCCAGAAAACTTCAAAATGCATCTTGTGATTCAATGCTACTACAACTATAGAGATTAAAGTTTCGTGAGTTAAAAACTCGAAAAGAGAAAAAAGTCAAAGGTTCAAAGTACAAGTTTTGCATACAATGAAACTAGTTCATAGTTTTTCTCTTTTTACTTGTGAAATAAACATTTTTAAAATAAATATATGTATTTTTTGATTATTTTTCGGTTTTTGTCTTTTTTAAGTGCTTTCTTTTGCCTTTTTTTTGCAATTTCTAGTGCCTTTTCCTACCTATTTCGCTATTTGATTTTACCATTTCTAGCCGATCTCGTTATTTTATTTTGCCTTTTTTATAGGTTTTTAGCTCCTGAAAATCCGTTCCCTGGTAATGAGTAAGCAGTCAATATTCAATAGTCAATATTCAAAAGACCTTTTTTGTGGTCTTAATATTTTACACATCACTGTATGTACGTACTAACTACATATGTGCATATGTCAACTTGAATCTTGGATCTTGATAATTAAAATTTCCGCGAAAAGCACCATCATAGGTATGACTTAATTATTTTGGGGCTGCCTAAAGCTTTGGTTTCCTCCGAAAACGGTGCCGTAATATTACGTCCGTACCTTACCGAACTCTATTCTCAACGCTAATAGCAGTACCGCTTTTATGTAAAGTGAAATTAACGTATAAGCTCTCTGATAAACAAAAAATTTTCAGATAAAACTGTCACCGTTTTTGAAATATTTAAATTTTTTTGAATTAAAAAAAATCGTGCCTTTTCATGTACTTTCTTTAACTGCAGCTACAAACCAGGCTATACATAGTAAACTTTTTATGTAAAATACTTCCAGATAGTTGCTTCTACATACTCAAATGCAATGTAGTTAAAATATATTGAGGAACCATCATAATATTAGGACTATTTTGGGATTTTTACCTCCTTGATATTTTCTTCCCCAACTTTGACTATCTCGGCCGAAAAAAAATGTACTGAGCTATAACTTTACATTACATAAAAAAAATTGCTCATTTAATAAAGATTTCAGAAAGGTGCCACTCTTACTGTTTCACATAGAAAAAAAAAGTTATAGCCGCTTTTGTGGGCAAACGACTGAGACACGCTATAATGTATTTGATAGATGGGTAAGGCTTCCACAAGTGGGCACCGAATTTACCAACATTAATATTTTTCAATGATATTCAGGCAGCGCCGAGTTTTGTAGTCGAACAGTACACTGTGTAATTTTTGTTGCAAAATTCCAAATATTTTTTTTTTAATCAACGATTGTAAATTTTTGCAGTGTTTCGGAAATTTTTATTTTTTTTTGAAAGTAAGTGTCCGAATGAAAAAATTTTTTAAGTGCAGATTTACGAAACATTAAACTATACAATGAAAATATTTGCGTTACAAAAATATATTTTTTTTGCTTTGCAATAAATTTTTTATGAAAAATTTAGCTTTTAAACAATTTCTGCGCCTCGTGGACGAAAATTTTTAACAATTACTTATGTAATAAACATTTCTGAACTTAACTATGAAAAAAAATGCGTGCATTTCGATATAGTTTGGTCGGAATGAATTTTTATTTGCCAGCGTGCGCGCCCGACTCGAGTGGCTCCATTTATTTGTTCCCGCCGAAGAGCATTTTCGTTTTGAATTGTTTTTGAATAAATTTTGTCCTTAAGACAGCCCCAGTAGAAAAAATCTAATGGATTCAGGTCTGGCGATCGAGCGGGCCACGTGATTGGCCCGTATCGTCCAATCCATCGGCGAGCTCTTAATTCACGCCCGTAGTGAGCAGGGCACCCGTCATTTTGCAGCCATAGTCTTCGCCGCAGGTTTAAGGGTACATCTTCTAAAAGAGTTGGAAGCCGTTCCTGAAGGAACTCTAAATAACTGTGAGAGTTGAGCGTTGGCGGCAGTTCCACAGGTCCCAATATCGGACAATTAAAAATACCGCACCATAAATTTATTTTGTACCGGTACTGCGAATGATCTTCTCTCATTTCGTAAGGATCGTCTATCTGCCAACTGTGCAGGCTATGTAAATTAAAATAACCATCACGTTTGCATGATGATTCATCGCTCCAAATTATTTTATTAAAAAAGTTGCGGTTTGATTCATGCATTCGCAACATTTCACGGCATAATCTAACCCTCGACAGGTAATCTCTTTCTTGTAGAGCCTGAACACGTTGAATGTGGTTGTGAACTGTAGTTTTTGGTATTCCCGTCCTTCTTTCCATCATTCTCACTCAAGTCGATGGACCTAGTTCCACTCCCTCTAACACAACTTCAACATCTACCGTTGCAGGACATCCTGTTTAGCTGCCACGCCTTCCAGGTATGCGACCTTAAAAAAGTGAAAAATGATAGTTAACAAGCAAGCAAACAGGAAAGGTGTAAAAATCACTTACCTTCATATATTTCTCTATGGGTCCGGGCGAATACTTCACGACCCGGATGCCGACGATTGGGATATCGCTATGCATAGAGTCTTTGAGCAGCTCTGGCATTACAGCAAGCTTCACCGTAAATTAGGTGAATATCCGCAAATTCATGCGACGTATACTGCGTGTTCTCTGTCATAGTATTAATAACACAATTTTCGAAGGGCCTAATTTCACTAATTCCGGTAAGTAACATAAAATAATGTCAGGAGCAGGTAATAATGTACCTTTGTACTATTTAGCATGCCATTGGTCGGTAACAAGACCAACTTAAATTTAAATCTATTAAATACATTCTAGCGAGTCTCAGTCCTTTGCCCACAAAAGCGGCTATAACTTTTTTTTCTATTCGAAACAGTAAGAGTGGCACCTTTCTGAAATCTTTATTAAATGAGCATTTTTTATGTAATGTAAAGTTATAGCTCAGTACATTTTTTTCACCAGAGATTGTCAAAGTTGGGGAAGAAAACATCAAAAAGTTAAAAATCTCAAAATAGTCCTAATTTTATGAAGGTTCCTTAATATATTTTAACTAAATTGCATTTGAGTATGGAGAAGCAACTATCTGGAGGTATTTTACATAAAAAATTTACTAAGTATAGCCTGGTTTGTAGATGCAGTTAAAGAAAATACATGAAAAGGCATGTTTTTTAATTATAAAAAATGTAAATATTTTAAAAACGGTAACAATTACCTGACAATTTTTTGTTTATCCGAGAGCTCACCCCCCACCCCCCCCAACCTACCTTCCTCTAAAGTTTGGCACGTTACTTCTGGGACACCCTGTATACATGGCAACGTTTTTGACAATGTAAAGTTAGAACCGCTGTTTACGTTACCGCTTTCGAGGAAACCTAAGCTTTAGCCCAAGAGCTCCATGTTTTTCAATGCTAGTATGATCGAACAACTGAGTCTAAATACTACGAGTAAAAATTATCGAAAAATTAAATAGTCACGTATAACAATTAGTTTTGGTAAAAAAATTATAATAAAATAAGATTGAAATATGATGGAAAAATGAAAATGTAAAGATGTCTAGTTTATTATGATCTAAAGCAAAAGTCGTCCAATAAAGATCATGAAGCCCGTCGAAAAGGCATACAACTGTTATCAAAATCTTGACTTCCTCCAGCAATAAAGTTACTAAATATTTTTCGCCAAAATTAAACTTGGAATTCTAAAAATATGTTAACATTAATTTCGTTGTATCCTCCTTTCGAAAAAGTTGACAACGAAAGGTACATACTTTCATATGCGCAAGATCAAAATAAGGACGCCCCTAACATTGGCATATTATTTTAAAAAAATTTACTATTTGAATAAATAGATACGCAAGACGAAACATCTTCATCATCAGAGACTACGCCGACAAGTTTGACGAGAAAATCGAAACCACCATTTGTGGCACGTAAAGGCGGCAAGTCCGGCACCAGTGGCAAACGTCATGTTCGCAGTTCCAGCGGTTATTCGAGTCACAACGAAGAAACTACGTTTAGGTAAGAAATTATACTCGCAATCTTCATAAATTAATTTTTTTTTCTTTTGTTACAAATCAGCATATCCAACTATCCTCCAAATTATCAGGATCACATAAATCCCCCGGCGCGTTTTTCAGACATCAACGACAAATCAAAAACACAAACTTCACCACGGGTGCGGGGAAATCAGAAGTTACAACGGGAGGCATTTCAAATCAATGTGTAACAAAAACGAACTAACATAAGTTTCAGGAATGAGCATTCAAATTAAATAGCGAATTAAGTTGAAAGAAGCGATGTAATACTACGTTCAAATTGACGAGCTAAACATGTTAAATGGGCTTGAACCAGTTAAATGAACAAAACACGTTCATAAACAAGTTAAATCGCATGCAATTGTTGTTGGAAAATTTAACCAGTTAAATCATTTAACTCGCTTGAAAACCAGTTCAACGCAGAGTTGTATCGGAAAGCTTTCGGTTCCGGCCAATCAGAAAGACCCAAAAGCTTTCATTTGACACGCCAACGTTAAAAAAATTTATATTCTGAAAAATATAAAAAATTAAAAATTATCAAAAAATATCAAAACTGTATGCATGTCTGCCCGCCAAAAAAGAGGCCAAGCCGGTAATTAGTTATTTCCCATGAAGTCTCATCGTACGCAGAGATAAATAGTGCATACGAACTAAACATTTTGATGTCTCTAAGTAATCCGTATGCGTTAATATCATGAAGCAGACATTCGCACAAAACAAATTGAAACACAAAAACGTGATTGTTAATATCTTTTTTTTTTAATTTTTATTGGTAATCAAACCGCCAAAGTTAACTTCAAATGTGCAATGTGGACGATTGTGTTTTCCAAAAAGCTCTTTTTCATTTAACAAGTTGAATGGGGCCAATTTGAACGTAATATAACTCAAGGGAAAATTATATGTACTTAATGCCGTTAATTATTTGAAAGAGCCGTTGAACAAGTTTTGAGTTAAGTTTATTAGTTTTATATGCATATAATATAATAATTCAGGAGATTCGAAGTTTTCCTAGAAGTGTTAAGTAACAAAAATACAGCATAATTTATCAGGGAGTACCTCTTTGGTAATTTTGTTATAATTTAAACCAATCACAAACATTATGAGTATGGGTGCATTCGAAAACGTCAAAATACAAAGCATCAGTCTCTTTTATTCCTTAAGGGTATTCAAGCACTTGTTTTAAACGCGAATGCAGCCAAACGAAATGTTCTGTAGTTGATTCAGAATGATCTGTTGATCTTGATTGCAAAGCAAACGAATCTGTGAAGGGAACTTGATTGTGTTTAAGAGCAAAATTGGTAGAAAAGTTATTTTTGTGATTTCCTTAAAATACATGTGCAAAGAATTTTAAGATGAAGTTGCATTAATATTCTATATGGAAAACCCGGTTTATTCGATATTCGAAAAATCACGATTCCAAAAAAAAACAGCCCAAAAATTTGTAAAAAAAAAACGGTTAACCTCAGTAGATTGTAATGCCAAATGTGCGCAACCACGGTTAGATATTAGTTTTCAACTAGGTTGCGCAAGTTAGACTTTTTCTTATAGTGCGGTTTATAAATACTGATTGAATGCATCCTATGTGTATGTAAGTTTAGAATGGTTTGTGTATTTAAAAAGCTACTCTCAGTTTTCAAAAGTAATGCAAATTCATGATTTATTAATAAAAGTTTTGCTCACTAGTGGCATTCGAGTTTTGGCACTCCCTTACGAA
>NW_023458568.1:13580616-13586763 GCF_013731165.1 Rhagoletis pomonella | reverse complement strand
AGCGTGTCTCAGTCCTTTACCCACAAAAGCGGCTATAACTTTTTTTTCCTATTCGAAATAGTAAGAGTGGTACCTTTCTCAAATATTTATTAAATGAACAATTTTTTTATGTAATGTAAAGTTATAGCTCAGTACATTTTTTTTCACCAGAGATAGTCAAAGTTGGGAAAGAAAATATCAAAAAGATAAAAATCCCGAAATAGTCCTAATTTTTTGATGGTTTCTTAATATATTTTAACTACATTCCATTTGAATATGGAGAAGCAACTATCTGGAAGTATTTTACATAAAAAATTTACTAAGTATAGCCTGATTTGTAGATGCAGTTAAAGAAAATACATTAAAAGGCACGATTTTTTTTTAATTCAAAAAAATGTAACTAATTCAAAAACGGTGACACTTTTACCTGAAAAATTTTTGCTTATCAGGGAGCCAAAGTTAACTCCAAATGTTAAATGGGGACGATTGTGTTTTCCAAAAAGCTCTTTTTCATTTAACAAGTTAAATGGGACCAATTTGAACGTAATATAACTCAAGGGAAATTTATATGTACTTAATGCCGTTAATTATTTGAAAGAGCCGTTGGACAAGTTTTGAGTTAAGTTTATTAGTTTTATATGCATATAATATAATAATTCAGGAGATTCGAAGTTTTTCTAGAAGTGTTAAGTAACAAAAATACAGCATAATTTATCAGGGAGTACCTCTTTGGTAATTTTGTTATAATTTAAACCAATCACAAACATTATGAGTATGGGTGCATTCGAAAACGTCAAAATACAAAGCATCAGTCTCTTTTATTCCTTAACCTCAGTAGATTGTAATGCCAAATGTGCGCAACCACGGTTAGATATTAGTTTTCAACTAGGTTGCGCAAGTTAGACTTTTTCTTATAGTGCGGTTTATAAATACTGATTGAATGCATGCTATATGTATGTAAGTTTAGAATCGTTTGTGTATTTAAACAGTTATTCTCAGTTTTCAAAAGTAATGCAAATTCATGATTTATTAATAAAAGTTTTGCTCACTAGTGGCATTCGAGTTTTGGCACTCCCTTACGAAAGGTTGCACACACATACGCACCCACACAAAAGGCCTTGCTAAGGGAGCCGATTTTGTCAAGAGGGAGCGAGGAAATTGTTTTCTGAGCAGACCACAGTTTTTCAGTGCAAGTTTAAATTTAGATCAGCTGGCTGACATTTGATTGGCTAAACTTGGTTAAAACCAGCCGGCTCTGGCATTTAAACTAAGTATAAAACAGTTGGCTCTTAGTGTCAAAAAATGTTGGTCTTTTTATTTGTACATAAGCAAAAATAGTGATGAACACACATCTTCAGAACTTTCTCTTCTTGTAGAGAAAAGTTATGAACCATAACTAGCTAATCTAATTTGCTTTATTTTTCGGGATATTTATTTTAAATATAAGAATGATTTTGACGATTTTTTTCACGTTTTGTCACACGTTAAGTGTTAACTTAAGCTACACCATTTATTTAAGAAGTTCGGAATAATTCGTCCGAGTATTGTAAACAGGGCTCGGATTTTTATGCAATGTCATCTTTTTCTGTATCTATAAAGAAAATCCATTCTTAGGTCCCAGATCCAATAAATGAGAAATTGTGGGTAATATTTTTCCATTTTAATATGAGGGTAATTTTTAAGATTTAAGCTTTAAACTTTTTGGATTATTTTTGTCCCAGTTTTAGCAATTTAAAGGGATTTTTACTTTATTTTTGAAATTCATCATACATTTTTTTGTGAAATCTTTTTCCAGCAAATTGTTACATGTTTGAAAGTGAAAACCCGTCGCTTTGACCAGACAAAAATAATAAATTGAGTTTTACAAATGTAATATAAATGGGCGGACAAATCTATTCTTAAAGGGCTGCGGTTAAAAAATGGAAAATATCTTGAGTAGTTTGTTTTTCATGCACCTTAAAAATAACGAAAAATTTACTTATTCGGTTTATTCATTTGAATAGGTATATGTATACATTGAAAAGAGCAGAAAATAAGATTTAATCAAAACAAGTTATTATTAACTACTAGCCAATGCCCGCTTACTTCGCGGCGCCTAATAAGAGCTTTTGCGTTAGCCAATGCAAAAGAGCGTTTTAAAACAAAATTAGTCTGTAAAGTCAAAGTTTTTGATTTAAGTTGAAACCACTAAGGCGCAGTATCCTCCTCACTCATAGGCAAATAGTAGTAACGCTGTGATACCATATGGAATACCAATCCCTTTTGGTGTCATGAGCTTTACTGATGGTCTTATTTTCACCTGTGAGATCTCTGCCAATCATGCGTAATCTTTTTGTATGATCTTACGTATGCCAATAAAAGTTCTTATAGGGAAACTCAAGAGCACAGAAGTGCATTTCTTTAGAGGAAGGCCAAGAATCCTCGCTGTCCCATAGGATGAAAAGTTTTCCGGTACATTGCTAAATGAGTAGTGTGATCTCTTAAGTATCTTTCAAATGAAGCAGTTGATATACCTACGGTGATCTTTCCTTGTTAATTCACCACTTTTACAATTCGTGGTAAAATTTATGAACTGATTTCAGGGTAGATGCAAGACCGCATGATCGTGCATGAGGGCGTCAGAAAAACTTAACCCCATGCTTCATTTAAACATCTGAAAACTAAATTCGTATAACTTAAACATAGGTCCAAAGCAGACCAACCACACGGGGTTTCTATACATTTCGGCTGCAGCGCCAACCATTGGGCTTATTTTCCGCAAAACCATTGCTTACCATAAAATGAATACGTGTTACGAATTTCTACCTTAACTCCAGCGGCAATAATCGGGTAAATTTTTATCAAAAGAATTTTCCATCATACAGGAATATAGCTCACATTTAAAATTTGAACGAAATCGGTTAATAAATACGATTTTTATAAATAACTCTACTCCAGCACCACCTAGCGAGTTTTATAGTAGCATTTAATTGTACCATATATGTATGTAAGATAACCTCCGACAATCTGACGGAACCTCTATTCAGTGTTTTTTGAGTTTATTCCGAACAACGAAAACGGCTATCATTTTCCCATTCTTTGTGAAAAACTTAAAAAAATTCTTCAAAATTTTCACAAAAATTTTACCTTACTGAAAATTAAAGACAAAGTTACAATAGTTCAATGGGATTTATAAATCTAGGAGAAAATGGTTCCCAATCGAGTGATACTTGCGCGTTTACGTAAATGTATATCAACCAGCCTTTCCAATAATTATCACTTTTCGCCATAACTACGGTATTGATAACATATGTAGCTGTGTAGAATTTCAGGACGTTAGCGTAAGCAGTTCCAGACATAAGCTATATGAGAAGTTCAGTTTGCATGGAAGGAAGGAGCCACGCCCCCTTACCCAATGCATTTGCAATATATGCATCAGTGCTAAGTTTCAGTTCCCCAGCGTAATTGGTTTTAGTGATATATTGGTTTTTTACGTTTTAGTCTGTATAAGAATTTTAGGAATATCCCGAGCTAAATACCGAGTAAATTTTTGGTCAGAATATTTATTTTCAACGTGTTGCCAAATATGAACCAAGTCGATGCAGCCGTTTAAAAGTTTAGTGAAATGCATTGTAAAGAGAACTGTATGAAATTGTAAAGCGTGACGTCTCAGTTTCTTAATTTTTTTGGCAGCAACAACGAAAAGTTTAAATTTTTTTTAGCGAAAACCCTTCCACACAGAAAAAATTAAGTTTGTGGTTATATCAAGGCGAAATTTTGAGAACGGTGCGTTGCTAACTCTAAATATAAACAACGACGCACTGGAAAAAGTTAATATGTTCAAATACCTAGGAATAATGATCGACGATAAACTAAAACAAAAAAAAAATGGATTCTATATTTTCAATTAGAGCTCTAGCAAAACTGCATTTAATTCCATACATTAGCTTTTGCGTGATGCGCTTGCAAACATACAGACAAACATACCGAAATTTTAGATTTGGCTTCTTTTGATCTAATAAACCCCCTATTAATTTTTCTTTACCATCTATTATGTACAGATATCGGCCTGTTGCAATTTTATTATTCTCAAGTACTCTCGTTTGATACCCATATGGCAACACTTAGTTTATATAGTAAATTTAACTGAATTAAAGTTTTCAAATAAGTGGCAACCCGCTTCAAGAATATTTTCAAAAGTAAGCTTCCTAATCCTCTTTAGTTTAATATTCGTATTGCAATATTTCATTTATTTTACAAATTTCAATGGATACAATTTTTCAATCAGTTGGCAAATCCCCTAAAAATATTTTCAGGATTAAAATTTCCTATCGTCTTTAGTTTGATGCCAATATTGCAATATTTAATTTATGCTATCAATTATATTAAATTAAACTTTTCAAATAGGTGGCAACCTTCCACAAACATATTTTCAGCTGTAGGCCTTTGTAAATTTCTTTCATTTGACAGCCATATTGCAGTATTCACATTACCGTATCAATTGACCTAAACTGAAATTTTAAACACAGGTGGCAACTCTCTAATTTTTTCTTCTATATTGGAAGCTAAATCTCTAGCGATACAACGGTGAAAACTGCATTCAATTCCATGTTTTCGACTGATGCGCGTACAAATATACAGACAGACAGATATTCAAAAATTCTAAAAACTGTTTATTTGGCTTCTGTGGCTTTAATAAAAACCCACCATATTAATTTTTCTTTAATATCTATAAGGTACAGACATCGACCTGTTACAATTTTATTATATGTACAGATATCTAGATGTAGATATAGATTTCATTTATTTTATCAATTTAATACAATAAAATTTTTCAAACAGGTGGCAGCCCTCCCTAAAACCATTTTCGGCAATAAAATCTCCTAAACCCCTTCAGTTTGATACCCATATTGCAATATTCAATTTATCTCATAAATTAAATTAAATGTAAATTTTCAAACAGGTGGCAACTCTAAAAAATATTTTTGGCTGTAAGCCTTCTTCAGCCTCGTTCTTTTGACGCCCATATTGCAATATTAATTTTTTCTTATCATTTTACTTAAACTCCAATTTTCAAACAGGTGGCAACCCTCCAATTTTCTTTTCCTATATTTTAAGTTAGACCTCTAGCAATACATCGGTGAAAACTGCATTCAAATCCATGCATTCGTTTTCGAGTGATGCGCGAACAAACATACAGACAGACAAACAGACAGACAGACAAAAAATCTGAAAATGGTTGATTTGGCTTCTGGTGCTCTAATAAAGACCCCCCCACATTAATTTTTCTTTAATATCTATAATGTACAGACATCGATCTGTTACAATTTTATTATATGTATAGATTTATAGATGTAGATATAGATTTCATTTATTTTATCAATTTAATACAATACAATTTTTCAAACAGGTGGCAGCCCCCCCTAAAAATATTTTCGGCAATATAATTTCCTAAACCCTTTCAGTTTGATACCCATATTGCAATATTCAACTTATCTTATAAATTAAATTTAATGTAAATTTTTAAACAGGTGGCAACTCTAAAAAAATATTTTTGGCTGTAAGCCTTCTTCATTCTCTTTCTTTTGACGCCCATATTGCAATATTCATTTTTTCTTATCAATTTACTTAAACTCCAATTTTCAAACAGGTGGCAACTCTCTAATTTTCTTTTCCTATATTTTAAGTTAGACCTCTAGCAATACATCGGTGAAAACTGCATTCAAATCCATGCATTCGTTTTCGAGTGATGAGCGAACAAACATACAGACAGACAGACAGACAGACAGACAGACAGACAGACAAAAGTTCTAAAAATGGTTGATTTGGCTTCTGGTGCTCTAAAAAAGACCCCCACATTAATTTTTCTTTAATATCTATAATGTACAGACATCGACCTGTTACAATTTTATTATATGTATAGATTAATCTCGATTTTCTTATTAAACACTATTGGTATTGTGTTCCGTTTTCTTACTTTAAATATACATACTATATAAATATAAAAATCCTTTTCTGTCCTTAAATGTTTTACATTAAAGTCAGAAAATTAAACCTTAGTTTCGTTATCCATGTTTTTATAGCTCCTGTGGTACGAATCGGTGCGTTTTTTTCTATAGTATTCAAGAGAAAAGGTCGGAGAATGAGTGAGAGATATTTAAATGTGGCTGTTTCATAAAATTTTTCATT
>NW_023458568.1:13570865-13580516 GCF_013731165.1 Rhagoletis pomonella | reverse complement strand
CAATGCAATGATGCTAGGCCATTTGCACCGGATCGCGAATAGCCCTAGAGAGAAATTGGTGAGCTGTTAGTAACTTGAGCAGAGTAGGAAAAAGTGGACATTTATAAGAAAGAAATCAGTTTAAATTATGTGTGTTTGTTTATGTGCGCGCGTCTTAATACTCGACTAGTAGTTTGGCAAAAATATTACCCACAATTTCTCATTTATTGGATCTGGGACCTAAGAATGGATTTTCTGTATACATACATTTCTAGTAAATGCCTCCGAAGCCTTAAAAAAAAGATGACATTGCATAAAAATCCGAGCCCTGTTTACAATGCTCGGACGAATTATTCCGAACTTCTTAAATAAATGGTGTAGCTTAAGTATAACACTTAAAGTGTGACAAAACGTAAAAAAAAATGGTCAAAATCTAAGATCTAAAATCTAAGAGCCAGTGTTTTATACTTAGTTTAAATGCCCGAGCCGGCTGGTTTTAACCAAGTTTAGCCTATAAAATGTCAGCCAGCTGATCTAAATTTAAACTTGCACTGAAAAACTGTGGTTTGCTCAGAAAACAATTTCCTCGCTCCCTCTTGACAAAATCGGCTCCCTTAGCAAGGCCTTGTGTGTGGGTGCGTATGTGTGTGCAACCTTTCGTAAGGGAGTGCCAAAACTCGAATGCCACTAGTGAGCAAAACTTGTATTAATAAATCATGAATTTGCATTACTTTTGAAAACTGAGAGTAGCTTTTTAAATACACAAACCATTCTAAACTTACATACACATAGGATGCATTCAATCAATAAGAAAAAGAGCTTTTTGGAAAACACAATCGTCCCCATTTAACGTTTGGAGTTAACTTTGGCTCCCTGATAAGCAAACATTTTTCATGTAAAAAAGCTTGTCGCGCGAATAGCAAACCGGCATTTAAATATCTGCATACATACATATACATACCTAACCAATTATGCATGTACGCTGAATTCGCCGACAAGCTTTTTTAAAAACGAAGTAAATTAGTACAAATTGTTAGTAATTTTCATTAGAGTTTGAATAACTCCTTTCACTAAATGGCTTTTAGTAACTTTAACGAGACCTTAACTTATTTTATTTTATTCATTTTAGTGCAGTTTTAACCAAATTTTCTTGCTAAAAAATCTTTTGTTACACTACTTTGTTTATTCCTTTGATTGTACATGTTAAATAAAAGCTTGTTTTTAAAAAATATTTTTTATACATTACTTTATTTTATAATTTTTAGTCCATTTATAAAAGCGTTGTATATTAAAAAGTGTTTTTTCATTTTATGTACAAAATTTTGCAATAGATATTAAAATAATTCAACTTGCAATGAAAAAGAAGAGAAGACTTGGCAAGCAAAATGTTGTTGTTTGCTTACGTTTTGTATAAACATACATATGTACATAAAGCAGTAGTTAATTTTATTAAAAGAAACGGCGTGTCGTCCATTTCCGTTGTAGCATGGCATATATTTAGGCGCAATATTTAACATCTTCTGTCGGGGCGACATCTGGAGTCTTCTAATTCTTACAACGAGGTTCATATCTAGACTAGATTGATATCTCGAATTTGCCACAAATAGCTTTGCTACACTACGCCGGCAGCTTTAACCATTTTATAGTGGTTTTACGTTCTTTGGCAAATTACGCTCTGTTAGCCATAAATCTTACTATTTTTTGACCGCCTTTGAATCAAGACCCCTGGAACATATGGGGAATTCATTTATATTTCAAACTGCATTGTCATCGTGATTGGAACTATGCTGAAAATTTCAAGTATGCAACTTGTCGGGAAGTTAGTTTAAAATCGATTGGAAATTTCCGCGATTTCCGCGGGATGACCAAGTTAAATAAAAGCTTATAATAAAAAGTTGGGGTCTGATTCATGCATTCGCAGCATTTCACTGCAAAATCTAACCCTCGACAGGTAATCTCTCTCTTGTAGTGCCTGAACACGTTGATTGTGCTAGGGATGGTATTTCAAAGCTTTGTGAACTGTAGTTTTTGGTATTCCAGTCCGTCTTTCCATCATTCTCCCTGAAGTCGATGGACCTAGTTCCACTTCCTCTAACACAACTTTAACATCTACCGTTGCAGGACGTCCTGTCTCGCCGCCACGCCTTCCAGGTATGCGACCTTAAAAAAGTTAAAAATGATAGTTAAAAGATGAATGGCTTCAAACAAGAAAGGTGTAAAAATTACTTACCTTCAGATATTTCTCTATGGGTGCGGGGGAATACTTCACGACCCGGATGCCGACGATTTGGGTATCGCTATGCATAGAGCCTTTGAGCAGCTCTGGCATTACAGCAAGCTTCACCGTAAATTAGGTGAATATCCGCATATTCATGCGACGTATACTGCTTGTTCTCTGTCATAGTATTAATAACACAATGTTCGAAGGGTCCAATTTCACAAAATCCACTTTCACTAATTCCGGTAAGTAACATAAAATAATGTCAGGAGTAGGTAATAATGTACCATTGTACTATTTAGCATGTCATTGGTCGGTAACAAGAGCAACTTAAATTTAAATCTATTAAATACATTCTAGCGTGTCTCAGTCCTTTGCTCACAAAAGCGGCTATAACTTTTTTTTCTATTCGAAACAGTAAGAGTGGCACCTTTCTGAAATCTTTAGTAAATTAGCAATTTTTTTATGTAATGTAAAGTTGTAGCTCAGTACATTTTTTTCGCCAGAGATAGTCAAAGTTGGGGAAGAAAATATCAAAACAATAAAAAATCCCAAAATAGTCCTAATTTTATGATGGTTCCTTAATATATTTTAACTACATTGCCTTCGAGTATGGAGAAGCAACTATCTGGAAGTATTTTACATAAAAAATTTACTAAGTATAGCCTGGATTGTAGATGCAGTTAAAGAAAATACATGAAAAGGCACGATTTTTTTTTCAATTCAAAAAAATTTAAATAATTCAAAAACGGTGATACTTTTACCTGACATTTTTTTGTTTATCAGAGATCTCACCCTTCCACCTACCTTCCCCTAAAGTTTGGCAGGTTACTTCTGGGACACCCTGTATACGTACATACATTCATATGTATTTAAAAGCTTTATTTCAAATAAAAGATATATTATGATTGAATTACAGTATATAAAAACTATAAAAATTTAAAATCGTAATTAGTGGGTCACTTTTTATTTTGGTTTTGGTAAATACAAAAATACTTATATTTTAGGCAGATCACAAATGTCGTATATGCAATGTAAATGCATATTCAAGTTTACTGAAAAGAATTAGTGATGTTTTGATTTTTCCCAAGGTTTAGTGCTTTTAGGAAAAATGGCAGCCATGGGGTCTCGCATTCGTGAGTACTCACACATACTTGTTCTCTCATTCTGATCACACATACATATGCAATTCGCTCAAATTTTCTGTTTTCCGCTCCTAAATACGCTCCAAAAACCTTCCCAGCAACCACAAAAATGTAGTTGCCTGAATACACACTTTGTAGCAACTGCATTTGCCAGTTGCCATATGTAATATCGTTTCGGCAACTAGCAACGCAACTGAAGTTCGGTTGCTATCGATAATCGACCCGTAGCGATAATATTCGTTTACTTTGTTTTGTCGACCATGATCCGAATAAGAGCTCAACCAGCCACCGATGTAAAATCGTAGACCGCATGACGGTGACGTTGTCGTTGACTTTCTCTTTTTCACTCTCTTGGTTGAACCATAAAACCTGAAAAATACGACAATGTTTGCCTTTCAAAAGTAAATAACAAGTAAACAAAACTGGTGATGAATGGGTTTGCTTCTTATACAATTTAAGTCTTTCGATAGTAATACTAAAAAGGAATACTTACTTCTATGTTTGATTTCGTTTGCTCTTTGGAAACAGAGAAAGTGCGAAAGCAGATAAAGTCAAAAAGTGAAAGATGGCGTCCTAATCAAAAACTTGCGGGGACACTTACATATTATCATCTATAGTCTTCTGAGAAGCTCGAGTTCCTATAAATGGAAATACATCTTTATCTAAAGGCAGTAAACTCTAGTGTATGTTATGTAGCCATCACATGTGCTGTGTTGAGCGATGACATTGAGTGGATTGTCGTTGGTTGGGTGATGACAAAAGAACGATAGAATACAAGATTGCGTATTCCCGCAGAATGACATTTGTGGCAACGGGTAAACAAAGAATATGGCGAAGAACAATGAGTTGACAGTTGTGAATTTGCAGTGAGAAAACGTGTTTTCTTCTCGATTCACCAATTTCTCAAGCCATCTTTAAATATAGCAAATTAAGCACTACGTTAACAAAAAATATACAACCACTCTTGAAATGTGTTCAAAAGAATAGGCCTTATTAATTAACTATTTAGAATTTTTGTGTTTGTATTGCAGGTGCCGAAAAAGTGATAATATCTTGTCGCAGCGCATGTTTTCCTGCAGAAAGTGGTCGATGCTTGCTTACCTCCGATTTTAATTTGTAATTTGTGGTATTTGAACGTTTTCAACTTAACATGTCGTGTTTAAAAGTGGTCCGTAAAGTACTTCATGCATATTACGCTGGTATCTAAATTTTATGGCTTCTCCTGTCGGCAGAACTCTACCCACTTTCTGGCCAAGGCGTCGTCGCGGGGAAACAAAAAAAAAACTGCATTTGGGGGCTTTACCCCTACGTCTGTTGCAATTCAACACACGACACGACATTTTTATAAAGTTTTTATTACAAACAAAACGTTTTTACTTCAGAACGCACGAATTACTTCGATTTTTCACTTGAAAGTACACAATACGTTTGCAATACGTTTGCACTTGTTTCTAAACAAAAAGTTTGTTTACGTATTGCCATAAATGTCGAAGTCGGCCAAACCAAAGTAGCGGTTTCGGGAATGCGCCACCTTCAGTTCATTTCACCATGGTGATGACAGTGGGCAATTATTTACTCTTTGGAATGACCACCAGTTAACTTCATTTGTTTATTTGGGTTGATCGATACTCGATTTTGTTATGGTTCAAGATAGGCTTTGGTTGAGACACAATACATAATAGTTGCGTTCCCTAACTCGCAAGAAGTTGCAAGAATTTACTAGACCGTACTCGGTTCTCTGGCAAAGTAGGGGGAAAGGGGACCGTTAAATCGGTCCTCTATTTGTCAGAAGCTGCAAGATTTTACCCGAAGAATTTTTGCTTGTAAAGTGGCAAACCATCAGCTGTTCAATGTTGTCAAATTGAACTGAAAATTGAATAAGTAAAAACAAAAGTACATGTGCATTTTCTCCCTTTTAAATATATCGTAGCGAAGAAATATCCCGGTTTGTAAGTATTTTTGTTAATTTGACTGTGTATTTGAGTATAATTTAGCAAATCGCCAAGTGATAAAGCAGCTATGTATGTAAAGAGAAAATTGCGTATACGGCATATATGTAATACTTCTATAGCTAACTTCTCAATGTGTAAGCATTCCGAAATCAAAGCGAGACAGTCTAGTACCGTTTTTGTCAATGGATCGTGTACTTGAGTGCCGTTTTTGTATATGTGTTGTGTACATGTTTATTTATAAACGTATGTGTTCCTTTTCTTTCGTACGTGTTTATTGATATATCTGTACTGTAGTGTTTTCGGACGGTACTAGCTCTTACTGCCAATATAGGAGTATTACATATATGGTCTACGGTGACATTTACCAGTTTTTACCCGAAAAGCGTTCCCGTACTTTTTGGTTTTTCTCTTTTTCTCTGAGAGAAATTTCGTTTTTTGACAGTTTTAAAGTTTTTATCCAGAAAAGTTGATGAACGATACTAGTATTTATACACTATGCGCCACTTGAGGCATGTTTTCTGTGGGTGCAGAGTAGACATGGACTCACTCTCTTTAACCCTAGAACACACACCCGGGTACAAATGTATCCACTTTCAACTTTGAAGTGTTGTAACTTTTGAACCGCTATACCTCTATACCGCTAACTTCGGATCTAGGAAGATTATTTAGTTGGTTCAAAATTTGAACCAGATCGGACCATTGGTTCAGGAGCTACAGCCTTCCAAACACATTATATACGTAAACACACACCCGGGATACGTTTGTACCCCAATAGTAAAAATCCTCATAATAATAAAAAAAAAACATTTTTTATATTATTTTTTTATTTGAAAAATTAAAAATATTCATTTCACACATATTATTGACTTTTATTATAAAAATTATAAAAATGCATCTTATATCTAAGGAAAATCATGGCAAATAGAGCAATTTGTTGATGTGACCGAATGTTCAAGACACATTGGCTTCTTACATTTGTCGCACAGCTTTCTGGTTTTTCTACGGCGTTTTTCCTCTTGTGCGTAACATAAATAGCAAGATCCGGACACAGGTTTTGGCGTGCGCGCTGCGGCAGATGTTGATGCTGCTGTTGACACCATTGATTCCACCGGTCGGTTGAAATATGCTTCAATAGCAATTTTAGTCGAAAAATTTCGCGTCACTTGACGATTTATGGCTCTGGCTTCAATAATGGGCATACACAATGCTTCAGCCAAGCTGCGCAGGATCTGCTTACGCTTGTTGTTTGTTCTCCAAGGCAACATAGGGTTATTCAAATCGTAGACAATGTAGGCTGCAAGAGCTGTAATGTCCAACATGTTGAAGAACATCGCTAGTGGCCATCGTTTTGTTTGTCTTTGTGTTGGATATTCCGCAAACATTTGGTCCATTCGATCAACACCACCTTTGGTACGATTATAATATTCAATTATTTCAGGTTTCCCACTGTCAGCTATTTCAGCATCATTATGCATGGTCGAAAGCAAAATTACTGCTTTATTTTTTTTGGGAACATAAGAGCACATTGTTACATTATTTTTGAAGTCAAATGTCGTTGAACCAATTGTCCTGTTTTTGTTCTGCTTCATTTCTTGAGGAATATATGATTTGTTTTTGCGCAAAGTTCCAACGATCGTGAGTTTCCAGGTGAGAAGCAGTTCTGCAACTGGCAAGGTCGTAAACAAATTGTCCATTGTAATGTTTCGGCCACTTCCTTGGTATTTGGCAGACAAATCCTTCACCACTCGTTCGCCTTGGTTCGTTTCCCTACCAGTTTCTGCTTGGCCAGTATATATTTGTCCATGCAGTGGATATGCATTTGTGGCATCGCAAATCCACCAAACCTTGATACCATATTTAGCAGGCTTTGACGGTATGTACTGCGTAAACCGTGTGCGTCCACGGTAAGGAAATAATTGTTCATCAATCGTCAAGCATGAGCTGGGCTTGTAATGTGCAGCAAGATTATTGTTCATCATCGTCCACAACTCACTGATCGGTGCTGCTTTATCAGTTAGTAAGCGTGTTGCACGAGTGTTTTTATCGTCAAATCTTAGGAACCGCAATATCGAACAGAAACGGTTGACTCCCATTGTGGCGCGATATAAAGGATAGTTTTTGACGCTCCATAAATCTCGAACATGTTCTCCATTGCTATGGTTCGCACCAGTCATAATAAGTATGCCAAAAAATGCATACAGCTCTGTTATTGACACAGGCGTCCATGACTTAGGAGTTGTGTTTGGATGCGCATTGTTGTAAGCATTATAAGTTTCTTTTGCTAACTTATTTGTGTGGCGCATAATTATATCAGCCATTTCAACGTTCATGAAACATTTGAATGTTTGCTCTATTGACAACATTTCAGTGCATCTAGCTGGTCCAGAACGTTCTCTTATAATATTTTGTCTGAGTACCTACGACTTACATTTGGTTCCTTCATCCACTCAGTACCATCACGTGCAACAAATTTTTCGGCACTAGCAGGTAATTCATTATTTTCTTCTACTTCTTCTTCTTCATCGTCTTCTTCATCATCCTCATAGTCTGCATAATCAGGTAATACTTCTGCGGCACTTTGCGAAACTTCAGCATCGTCATCAGCAATTTCAATGTCATTGATTTGAATTTCTTCTTCATCTTCTGAGTCAAAGTCATAGGGAGCGTCATCGTCACAAATTTCATCAAATAAAGATTGTATATATGATTCTCGCTGTTCCTCAGTTAGCCTGCATAATAAAAAAAATTAGTATATGTTTACATTGTTGCTTATTTTACATTTTTTACCTTCTATATGCTGCACTTGATAAATATTCGTTTCTTCTTGAAGTCATTTCGTATCCAGTTATTTATAGTTTCAGTTATATTTATTTTCACTTATATTTTCACTTCTTACACTTTTGAGCACCAAAACAATAATGAAAATATCAACAGGCAGCATTTATAACAACACCTCGTGTGAAAACAACCCTTGCAGCTGCATATAAAATACAAAAACCAGTTATACCAGTGTATTTGCTACCTACGTACCCATACCTTGCGCGACCTTTTTGCACATATCTTTTGAACCAGGTAGAATATTTCAATGAAATAAAAACCAAAATATGTATTCGTTGTTACTCTACAAGTATATTATTATAAATTATATTATTTTGTTTTGCATTTATCAGGACAACAACAAAAACAAAAATCCACTGTTGCATGTCCTGACTTTATTTGCCCATATCGCTGGAACCAGTAGGAATATTCGAATGAAACAAAAGACAAAATACTTGTTATATATGAAAATATACATTTCAAAAAAAAAATCATAGAAATCGGTTGAATAAGCATTAAAAAAACCGCAAAATAAGGTCCCGGGTACAAACGTATCCCGGGTGTGTGTTTACGTGGTATTTTCTGGGTGTGTGTTCTAGGGTTAACAGAATATTACTTGTAAGATTATATAAGAGTGTAATCTGTTGCCCTTTAAATTCAATCTTTAAGAGTATGTTTTCAATAGGGACGGCAAAATTAGTAGGGTCAGCTCATAATCCTTTAGGAAAATATGTTTATAAAACAGGGATTCTGCCGAAACTGCTGTGTGTACATCGTTTCCCATTCGAATACCATAAGTCTGATTTTCCTAACTGGCCTATAGCATGCCACCAAGTCATAAACGGATCAAAATGCTTCGATTATAGACCTGTATTATACAGGACAGTCCTCTTTTTTCGTTAATTGTCCTGGTAATTTATTTATTTCATACGGGACGCCAATTGTTCTGTATTTCTTTTAATGTCCCCTATTAGTCCCGTATTTATTTGGTATTCGCCGCACCAAAATTGTTTTCCATGTGTGGTAATGTTCAAATTCGTAAAAGAAATTTCACTAGTATTTAGCTTTTTTCAACGCATTTCACGTTGAATATCCTGTGTTATATCAAACTTTGTTTACGTGTACGCATTCTAAATCCAACACCAAAATACACACAGCTTGCTGCTTTTACTTGTCCAATGTGCCTTGCTGTGAAGTCCATTTTCAAATTTTGTGAGAGAAGAAGCTCATTAGACGAAACTGCGCCAAATAAATTATTGCTGATTGTAAGAAAGATTGTATCTTCAACATAAGACACTCCAAATGAGAAGGCAACCAGAAACAATTTAATAAAAGCAAAGAAGTTCTTAAAGTTTGGAAAGGGAGTGGATCTCTTCAAAGGTACGCTTTGCAATTCAGCTCGTTCCGGATTCTATTCAAAGCATTGTGCTTTTCCGAGAATAATCCGTTGAATAACACTCGTGCTTCAAAAGTAGTTGGATATTTTCATCATGTTTCCCTGCCTAGCAATGTGTGTAACAAATTCTGCTGGCTAAAAATC
>NW_023458568.1:13565762-13570765 GCF_013731165.1 Rhagoletis pomonella | reverse complement strand
AAAGTTATAGGAAAAGTATTCTTTAATTCCTTGGCGTTATTACTAAATATTTATGTGCTGCTTTCACAAAAGATAAAAAAATATATTCCAAATAAAGATGCTGTTTCGGTGCTAATGAATTGAGCATCATTAAAAAAGTTTTTTTAAATGCTCTAGGTTTTGTGGAAAAAAGTTTCAAAAATATTTTTTTGTCCCGTATTCGGCTGCCATAGATATGGTCACCGTCATTATAGTGCACAGCCAATGCGGAAGTTGAAATTTCTGTTATGGTAGTATCAAAATGTGCCCCGAAGTGGCAATACAAGATCCGTAAAAAAAGAGTTCCTCGGCAGGGAATGCATATTTTATGAAAATACTTAACCAAATATCTGTCGCAAAACCTAACAAAATATTTTTTTGATCGTTAGCATTGCTACAATAATCGAAAAGAATATGACAAATTTTTCGATAGAAATCGTCCGGAAATTCTTTTAGAATACAAAATTCGTTGAACGTATCGCAAGGTTGCCCACACAAAAATAAAAATCGTCATGATGAAATCGTGGTCATCTCGAGATTATGGTGTCCGGAATTTTAGGTCGAATCTTTTCCCACCTGACCATTGTCAAAATTTCGGCATTCAATATTTGTCGCCCACGGTTGGTACTCATTGGAAATATTTCCATCAGTGGTTGAAACAGGCAGTTTTTACAATGTCTAAAATAGGTTTAGGTATATTCCCCACAAATAACACAAAAACTGTCTGGACCAATCGTACAACGTCTGCTTTTCGTAGCCACGGTATTACTTACATGGAAATCTCTACATCTGTATTAATTACTCGTGCACAAAAAAATCAAATTTGAAAAAATGTTAAAAATTAAACTATCTGAAAAAGTACATCTGCTAAGAAGAAATTAATATGGATTATGAAATTACCGTATCAACATTATTGGAATTGGCCGCAATATTTTAGGAAAATTTTATATACAGTGCCATCTGGGTCGAGTGAACTAATTAATGCAAGACCAGTTCATAGAAATAGATTGTTCACTATATCCAGATTGAGCTTTTGGTTCTTTAAACGCAATTTTGTTGCGCATTGCGTCTTTTAAAGTTATATTTTTAAGAACTCTAAAGTGTCGTCTTTTCCCACAGCTAATGCCAACAGATGTTTCCTGTTGTTGTTGTATCGTTGTCGTCAAGCTCTATAGCGGTAGACCCAGGAAGCGTGAAGTCTCGATGGGGTCTGTCCATAAGGCCAGAGACATTAGCAGGGTGGGGTTCAGTGGGCATGCGAAGAGATGCTGCGATTTATTGAGCGTGTCTCCGAATGCCGGTAATTCATTTTGCACATCTGCATTTATTCTGTTCAGGTTCAACCTGCTGCAGTAGCCCGATCGAAGTTGGGCTATGTGGTTCGAGTCTCCCGAGGCAGACGAAGCTCTGTCTCGTCCACGTCAGGTGGTTGCGTGCCAGAACGGCATTCATAGGTCGAGAGTCTATATAACTCGGGACTGGCTCTCTTTGAATTTCGTTCAAGGCTTGTCGGTAAGTTGTTGGGTTCAGAGGTAGTTTTATGAACCCCGGACTTCGTCCGTCAGTTTATATAGATGCCTTCTGACGTGTCGTGGCGAGGGTTCTTCCGCAAGCAGATGTCTGTTTGGGTGCTAACACGATGACACCCTACTAGGAATTGCTTGCAGAGCATTGTGTTATGCTCCTTAATCGGGAGCATATGTACCTCGTCGCGCAGGTGATGTTGCGGCAACATCAGATAGAATCCTGTCGCTGTCTGAGTGCCGTGTTTTGGCAGGTCTGCAGCCTCATCCACTGCGTCCTAGTAGTCCCCGGTAACCACACAGGCGCTGCATTGTTCACAACCGGCCGGCCAATTGCCTTGTACGTTTCCAAAAACGTTTCTTTGTCTTTGCCCTGGTGCTGCCGGCTAGCGACTTGAGGACTTTGTTGGGGCTTTGTACTTTATTTACAATTGCGGTTGTATGCGCCGAGAAGGAGAGCAGACCTTCGAAGGTTACTCTGAGGATCTTCGGGTTATTCAACGTCGGAATTGGTTCGTCATCGACGAGAATACCCAGTTGCAGTCTGATCTCCTTCGTCCAAGTGGCGAAAAGCGTTGCTGAGGATTTTGTAGGGGAGAGGGTTAGGCTCCGTGCAGAGGAAGCTCGGCGAGATGACCATTATCGAGCAATCGTCAGCATAAAAGACAATCGAGACTACCTCTGGTGGTTGAGGGAACATAGAAATGTAAAAGTTGAACAGTAGTGGGGAAAGGACACCACTCTGTTGAACTCCCTGTTTTATTTTCCTAGGTTTTCTCGATTTGTCTCTAAAGATCACTGACGAGTTTCGACCACTCAGGTAATTCGCCGCCCACCGTTTGTAGCGGGGGTCCGGTTAAGGCCACGAGTTATCTGGCTGTTTATGGCGTCAAGTGCTGTTGTTGTGCTGTGCACTTTACGGGACCCATGTTGATGCTTCGCTGGGGTTCAGTAATTTGTGTAGTGCGGGAGTAGAAGGGTCTCTAGTGTCTTCGCAACCGGGGAAAGGAGAGCTATCCGGCAAGAAGACTCTCCTTTGTTGGACGGTTTCCCCGGTTTAAACAGTGGAACCACTCTCCCTGTTTTTCAGATGTCTGGTACGATGAGAGTGGCCATAGACAGATTGAGGACCTTGGTTAGATGGTCCACTCCCGCAGGACCCAAATTTTTGAGCATCAGCATGCAAATTCCGTCGGGTTCAATGGCTTTGGCGACATTCGCCTTCCCGATGGCTATCCTTTCCTCGTCGCTGCTGGAAAAAAGAGGCGCACTTGGAGTTTGCAGTTTGTGCAGCCTTCTGGTCACTCTACGTTTGGCTTTGTCCGCCGGAGGATGCAGTATGAACTGTCGGCTAAAATAGTTCGCGCATTGCTCCGGGTCGGACGTAGCGTGGTCGCCAAAAGATATTTCAACTCTGTCGTCATTCTTCGTCGGATTGGACAATGACCTCACGGTTGACCAAAGCTTGCTCACACCAGAGGCGAAGTTACAGGTCTTCAGATGGTCTTCCCAATTCACTAGTTGCCGAATCTTCGAGTTTAAAACCCCTTATACGGGGATTTACGGGATCGGCCTGGCGAAGGTATTATCATTTTTGTTATTAAATTTTTCGTTACAGTTTTGAATTTGGAAGGAATTGGTTTTAAATTTTGTTCACTCTACAAAGACTCAAAATTGTTCACTCTATAGAGTACTCAATGGAAAAATTTTCATGTTCACTCTTTCGAGGTGTTCGTAGCATCGGGTGTTCACTCCAGCCAGATACAACTGTAGTTGTAAATTGTTCACCAGTGTTATTTAAAATTGAACTGCTAAGAATTGTATAAATAAAATAAAAGATTTCCCGATCCATACCAGGTTCTCTACGTTTAAGTTATTAAGCTTATACAACTAAGTATATATAAATTATCTATAATTATCAATACTTTTAATAAAAAATGGATTAAGAGCTATGTTCGATCATTCAAACCAATATAGTAGGTATGTATTTTACTTTCTTTTAACATATTTCTATAGAAAAATGATAATACTTATTAAATAGTAAACATTCAAGAATGCAATACAAATGGTAGTACATATACATATATTTGTAAAATAAATATTTTATACTATAATTTTATTATTTAGCTGTGTATGTAAATAAGTCTAAAATTTTTAAATCTATTTCATCCTCTTCTATTATTTTGTGACTTATTTATACTTAAATCGAAAACCTTCATTTTAAAAAATTCACTATTAATCCCATTTTACTATGAATGGAATAATTTGTTTAACATATTATTTGTTTTTATCATTCGTTATTTAGCGCTTACGTACGTATATGCACGATAATTATATGTTAAAGTTTGATAATCCGAAAGATTCGGATTTTTATGACTTAAAACTGGCTAAAGTAGACCTCATAAATGAAAAAGTACCTTAAAAATGACCTTAAAGCGAAAAAATGTCTGGAAAAGTATGTTTTTATGTTTGGAAGAGAAATTTTCATTTAACGATACGAATTCTTTAAAAAAGGGTTGAACTAAATATTTTGCAATTCAAAATTCACCCCGCTTCACTTGAACATGCGCATTCAAAAACCGTGATTTCATACTACATATGATCGAGATGGGAGTGTGATGGTCTAAAACGTGATGTAGTGTTATGCAAATATTTAGGACAAATTCCAAGCATCGAAAATAATGAAAAATTTTATGAAACAGCCACATTTAAATATCTCTCACTCATTCTCCGACCTTTTCTCTTGAATACTTTAGAAAAAACGCACCGATTCGTACAACAGGAGCTATAAAAACATGGATAACGAAACTAAGGTTTAATTTTCTGATTTTAATGTAAAACATTTAAGGACAGAAAAGGATTTTCATATTTATATAGTATGTATATTTAAAGTAAGAAAACGGAACACAATACCAATAGTGTTTAATAAGAAAATCGAGATTAATAGTTAATAATAACTTGTTTTGATTAAATCTTATTTTCTGCTCTTTTCAATGTATACATATACCTTTTCAAATGAATAAACCTAATAAGTAAATTTTTCGTTATTTTTAAGGTGCATGAAAAACAAACTACTCAAGATATTTTCCATTTTTTAACCACAGCCCTTTAAGAATAGATTTGTCTTCAAACTGGCAAAGAATTCAGCTTGGGAAAAAACCAATGTGTCCGCCCATTCAAATTATATTTGTAAAATTCAATTTATTATTTTTGAAAATGTCTGATCAAAGCCACGGGTTTTCACTTTCAGTGCAGTGTAGTAGGTGGCACACACCTCTTGACAGCCCACAAGCGAACCACCGACCAAGCAACCAACCAACCAGCCAGCCAGCCCACGAGGCCACCAGTCATTCGCTAAGGCAGCGGAGTTTGTTTGCCAGTCAGTGTCAGTGTCAACGAGAGAGAGAGATAGAGAAGGGCTATTCGCGATTCGGTGCATAAGAGCTGACAAATTTATGGAAT
>NW_023458568.1:13561764-13565662 GCF_013731165.1 Rhagoletis pomonella | reverse complement strand
GGAAGTATTTTACATAAAAAATTTACTAAGTATTGCCCGGTTTGTATTTGCAGTTAAAGAAAACACATGAAAAGGCACGATTTTTTTTAAATTCGAAAAAATGTAAATATTTCAAAAACGGTGACACTTTTACCTGAAAATTTTTTGTTTATCAGTGGGCTCACCCCCCCACCTACCTTGCCCTAAAGTTTGGCACGTTACTTCTGGGACACCCTGTATAAAAAGTGTAAAAATTTAAAATCGTAATTAGAGGGTCACTTTTTAATTTGGTTTGGTAAATGCAACAATACTTATATTTTAGGCAGATCACAAATGTCGTATATGCAATGTAAATGCATATTCAAGTTTACTGAAAAGAATTAGTAGTGATGTTTTGATTTTTCCCAAGTTTTGGTGCTTTTTGGAAAATGGGCAGCCACGGGGTCTCGCATTCGTGAGTACTCACACATTCTTGTTCTCTCATTATAATCACACATACAGATGCAATTCGCTCAAATTTTCTGTTTTCCGCTCCTAAATACGATCCAAAAACCTTCCCAGAAACCGCAAATATGTAGTTGCCTGAATACACACTTGTAGCAACTGCAGTTGCCAGTTGCCATATGTAATATCGTTTCGGCAACTACCAACGCAACTGAAGTTCGGTTGCTATCGATAATCGACCCGTAGCGATAATATTCGTTTACTTTGTTTTGTCAACCATGATCCGAATAAGAGCTCAACCAGCCACCGATGTAAAATCGTAGACCGCATGACGGCGACGCTGTCGTTGACTTTCTCTTTTTCACTCTCTTGGTTGAACCATAAAACCTGAAAAATACGACAATTTTTGCCTTTCAAAAGTAAATAACAGGTAAACAAAACCGGCGATGAATGCGTTTGCTTCTTATAAAATTTAAGTCTTTCGATAGTAATACTAAAAAGGAGTACTTACTTCCATGTTTGATTTCGTTTGCTCTTTGGGAACAGAGAAAGTGCGAAAGCAGATAAAGTCAAAAAGTGGAAGATGGCGTCCTAATCAAATACTGGCGGGGACACTTATGTACATATTTACATCTATAGGCTTCTGAGAAGCTTGAGTTCCTATAAATGGAAATACATCTTCATCTAAAGGCAGTAAACTCTAGTCTATGTTAGTAGCCATCACATGTGCTGTGTTGAGCGATGACATTGAGTGGATTGTCGTTGGTTGGGTGATGACAGTGGGCAATTATT
Source organism: Rhagoletis pomonella (assembly GCF_013731165.1). Lineage (NCBI taxonomy): Eukaryota > Metazoa > Arthropoda > Insecta > Diptera > Tephritidae > Rhagoletis > Rhagoletis pomonella. The sequence continues at coordinate 13,564,447 of NW_023458568.1, read as the reverse complement.
TACTCTTTGGGATGACCATCAGTTAACTTCATTTGTTTATTTGGGTTGATCGATACTCGATTTTGTTATGGTTCAAGATAGGCTTTGATTGAGACACAATACATTATAGTTGCGTTCCCTAACTCGCAAGAAGTTGTAAGAATTTACTAGACCGTACTCGGTTCTCAGGCAAAGTAGGGGAAAGGGGGACCGTTAAATCGTTCTCTATTTGTCGGAAGCTGCAAGATTTTACCCGAAGAATTTTTGCTGGTAAAGTGGCAAACCATCAGCTGTTCAATGTTGTCAAAATGAACTGTAAATTGAATAAGCAAAAACAAAAGTACATGTGCATTTTCTCCCTTTTAAATATATCGTAGCGAAGAAATATCCCGGTTTGTAAGTATTTTTGTTATTTTGACTGTGTATTTGAGTATAATTTAGCAAATCGCCAAGTGATAAAGCGGCTATGTATGTAAAGAAAAAATTGCGTCTACGGTGTATTTGACATTTACCAGTTTTACCCGAAAAGCGTTGCCGTACTTTTTGGTTTCTCTTTTTCTCTGAGAGAAATTTCACTTTTTGACCGTTTTACAGGTTTTATCCAGAAAAGTTGATGAACGAAACTAGTATTTATACACAGTGTGACCGTTTTGATCCAAGTGGATCAAAACTGATGCAGTTTTCGATAAATTTTAGATAGATACTTTTTTTCAATTTTGATACTTTTCCAAATACAAATGAAAAAAATCTGTAAATCTTTATGCATTACAAAACATGTCGTGCATCTGTGGCAACGTACATCCAAAAGTTCATAGTCGTTCTCTAAACGAACCTTTCATGTATTGTGATTCATGGTCCATGTCGAAAAACGTCAAAATCTAAACAAACGAACAGTATCATAGCGCTGCATTTTTTTATTTTCGCTATGTTCAATAACAAAAATTAGGGCTTGGTACTCGGTAATTCGGTGCTCGGTAAGGCCCTGTTTCCACAGGAAAACACCAATGTCGTGATAACCATGTCACAAAATATATTTCAATGGATACCATGATTCAATAATACAATGTTCGACAAACTGACAGTTGTCTCCCTCCCACCGCCCCCTTAGCAGTGGCACCGTATTGCTTCTTTGCAAATTTACGTGGAAACAGTGTAGCTTTGGTGTGAAATAGAAGTATAAGCTTTTGTGCAATATGTTTATTTGTGTATGCATATGAAACATATTCAACTGATGAAAACATAAACTATTTTTAAATTGGATGTTTACATCAATCTCATAGTAGTCTTATTTTAATTTGGAGTCATTTTGCAGTTTTTATACAGCTAAATAGCACATAAATTACGTAATCCACGTAGATACATCAATATTACGTTCAACATTTCATTTAAAATGCCAGATTTCCTGCAAATGCTTTAGAATTTACTAAAGGAATTTCACTACTACTTGCCTACTTTGCGTACTTTTCTACTTCCATTTTCGCACCAAGAGATTTCATTCTTCCCCTTTCTCCGTCCTTCGTAAATGCAACCTTTTGTAAAGGAGTGTCAAACCGCAGCTGTCAATAATTATCTAACCTTGTACTATTGAATCATGAATGGATACCGCCTTGTTGCTTGACATCTATTGCAGGCAATTTGATAGTTTTACAGCTATACTTTCACTTGATAGAAAGCGTGCTGGTGGTTATATCGATGAAATATTAATATTAAATCAAAATAAGAATCTGTTCCCTGTTGGATTATTTATGACAACGTTTTAGGAAGTTATTCAGTAAGTTTGTAAGAATGTTGTCTGGCGGCGTCATCCGGCAAATGCTTATACATATCAAGACATCAAAGTGCCCACATACAACAGTTGGTAGGCAATAAAAATTGCAAGGTATAACTGCAACTGAAATTATGCAAATCGCATTCGGGAAATAATTTCAGCTCGTGCTCGTGCAATAAATGTTAAATTGTTTTGGAAAATGGTTTTTCATAAAAATTATTGGTTTTATTCCATACTGATGCTTTGATACTTAAATGAAAAAAAGTGATACATATTGATACATTTTAAGTCTCTTTTCTGCTACAATTTTTCACAGGCCCGCGGTCACACTGTTTATACACTATGCGCCACTTGGGGCATGTTTTCTGTGGGTGCAGGGTTGACATGGACTCACTCTTATTAACAGAATATAACTTTTAAGATTATATAAGAGTGCAATCTGTTGCCCTTTAAATTCAGTCTTTAAGAGTATGTTTTCAATAGGGACGGCAGAATTAGTAGGGTCAGCTCATAAAAATGTGTTTATAAAACAGGGATTCTGCCGAAACTGCTGTGTGTACATCGTTTCCCATTCGAATACCATAAGTCTGATTTTCCTATGACATATGGAAGGTGAATAACTCAGTGTGAGGGCAGGACCAGGATGAATGTATTTGCATAAAAATTTATTTAAGCAAAAATGTTTTGGGTAGTCGTCGGAGGCAGTGATAACCATCAGTTACCACCTCTGCATGGTTGTAAGTCATGCAGAGTCCCTACGGCTTGTAGCGCTGTGACTTTGCCGCTTAAACTCTGTAAGAGTTTTTGGAGGTGTGCGTCAAGCGGAGTGTTGAGCACCGGTTATTTATTTACGTTCAAAAATTGGGTAGGCGCGGTGGCCAATGGTAGATCTTGTACCACCTCTGTATGCTGAAAGTCATACAGAGCCCCAACAGC
>NW_023458568.1:13551479-13561754 GCF_013731165.1 Rhagoletis pomonella | reverse complement strand
GTATGCTGAAAGTCATACAGAGCCCCAACAGCTTGTAGCGGCTTTGGATTTTGCTGTTTAAAACCACTCCGGAGGAGTGGTGATGCATCAAGCGGAACTGTTGAGCATGATTTGGAGTGCCAGCAATTAACTACTTTAGTAGGTTTTATTCTGCGGCAGTTGAGAAGTGCATTAAAAAATGCATACCCAATGAAGAACGAACGAATTATTTTTAAGCACAAGTGCGTGTGTTTATTCGCTGCACTTGGTTTTGGGCTGGAGTGCAACCCTGCAGTGAAAACCCAAACCAGTTAGAAAAAATACTAGTTCATAAACTAGTATGTGCCTACCAGTTCGACATTTTCGACGAACTTAAGCGTTCAGCGACATCTGCCTTTGAATTGCCAAAGCCTAAAATAAAACGCAATTAATTGCTTTTCTTACAAATGTCGGTTGTGGCGTCACGTGAAGACTACTGGTTCTGGTTCTGGGATCGCAGGTTCGAGGCCGCTTGGAGGTGGTTAAGACTTTTAAAGTTAGATCAATGTAAGTAGGAATAATTATTTCAATTTAAATATAAATAACAAACTTCAAAATCTAGTTGCATTACAAAAAAAAAAGAAACAAATATATGGGAAGAAATACTTGTGCCATAAAAAAATATTTTTTTTTATTAAATCTAAGTATAAAAAAAACCCTAAATAAAAAATAAAAAAAAATAAATATTATAAAAAAAATAAAAGATAAAATAATGTTCCCTGCACCAGGGCTTGAACCTGGTACCTCAGGCATACCGCGCGAGTGCTTTGCTCTGTCGGCCATTGCGACTGTTGGAGTGCCGCGAGCAAAAAGGCATACTAATGCTTTTCATAGAGGATGAATTGGCAGACTATCTCATCAACTGGTATGATGCTACTAGTATTTCTACTAGTAGATGCTGATGCATAGCCTGACAATTGACATCTCGTAGGACATCGCAATGTTAAAAATACCAGTCGCTAGCATTGAAAAAGGATAGAACGTGAACTAGTTGGGCTGAAACGCAAGCTGGTAGAATTCTAGTTCACAACTAGTAGCTTTCCCTGCAGGGAATATACAAGTGCGTGTGTGTGTTCGCTGTTCTTTGTTTATGCGGGAAATGCATATGTCGCTTAAACAGAAGGTATAACTCAAAGCAGCTAACTGGCCTATACCATGCCACCAAGTCATAAACGGATCAAAATGCTTTGATTATAGACCTGTATTATACGGGGCAGTCCTCTTTTTTCGTTAATTGTCCTGGTAATTTATTTATTTCATACGAGACGCCAAATGTTCTGCATTTCTTTTAATGTCCCCTATTAGTCCCGTATTTGGTATTCGCCGCACCAAAATTGTTTTCCATGTGTAGTAATGTTCAAATTCGTAAAAGAAATTTCACTAGTATTTAGCTTTTTCAACGCATTTCACGTTGAATATCCTGTGTTATATCAAACTTTGTTTACGTGTATGCATTCTAAATCCAACAACAAAATACACACAGCTTGCTGCTCTTACCTGTCCAATGTGCCTCGCCGTGAATTCAATTTTCAAATTTTGTGAGAGAAGAAGCTCATTAGACGAAACTGCGCCAAATAAATTATTGCTGATTGTAAGAAGGATTGTATCTTCAACATAAGAAACTCCAAATGAGAAGGCAACCAGAAACAATTTAATAAAAGCAAAGAAGTTCTTAAAGTTTGGAAGGGGAGTGGATCTCTTCAAAGGTACGCTTTGCAATTCAGCTCGTTTCGGATTCTATTCATAGCATTGTGCTTTTCCGAGAATAATCCGTTGAATAACACTCGTGCTTCAAAAGTAGGATATTTTCATCATGTTTCCCTGCCTAGCAATGTGTGTAACAAATTCTGCTGGCTAAAAATCACGAGCACAAAAAAACAAAGTTATAGTTTATAGTTTTAGTTAAAATATATTCCAAACAAAGATGCTGTTTCGGTGCTAATAAATTGAGCATCATTAAAAAAGTTTTTTTTAAATGCTCTAGCTTTTGTGGAAAAAAGTGGCAAAAATATTTTTTTGTCCCGTATTCGGGTGCCATAAATATGGTCACCGTCATTATAGTGCACAGCCAATGCGGAAGTTGAAATTTCTGTTATGGTAGTATCAAAATGTGCCCCGAAGTGACAATACAAGATCCGTAAAAAAAGTGCTCCTCGGCAGGGAATGCATATTTTATGAAAATACTTAACCAAATATCTGTCGCAAAACCTAACAAAATATGTTTTTCATCGTTAGCATTGCTACAATAATCGAAAAGAATATGGCAAATTTTTCGATAGAAATCGTCCAGAAATTCTTTTAGAATGCAAGATTCGTTCAACGTATCGCAAGGTTGCCCACACAAAAATAAAAATCGTCATGATGAACACGTGGTCATCTCGAGATTATGGTGTCCTGAATTTTAGGCCAGATCTTTTCCCACCTGACCATTGTCAAAATTTCGGCATTCAATATTTGTCGCCCACGGTTGGTATTCATTGGAAATATTTACATCAGTGGTTGAAACAGGCAGTTTTTACAATGTCTAAAATAGGTTTAGGTATATTCCCCACAAATAACACAAAAACTGTCTGGACCAATCGCATAACGTCTGCTTTTCGTTGCCGCGGTATTATTTACGTGGAAATCTCTACATCTGAATTAATTACTCGTACACAAAAAAATTAATTTGAAGAAATGTTAAAAATTAAAATATCTGAAAAAGTACATCTGCTAAGAAGAAATTAATATGGATTATGAAATTACCGTATCAACATTATTGGAATTGGCAGCAATATTTTAGAAAATTTTATATAGTTGTAAATTGTTCACCAGTGTTATTTAAAATAGAACTGCAAAGAATTGTATAAATAAAATAAAAGGTTTCCGGTCAATACCAGGTTCTCTACGTTTAAGTTATTAAGCTTATACAACTAAGTACATATAAATTATCTATAATTATCAATACTTTTAATAAAAAATGGATTAAGGGCCACGTTCGATCATTCAAACCAATATGTATGTATGTATGTATTTTACAATACTATATATGTATTTTACTTTCTTTTAACATATTTCAATAGAAAAATGATAATACTTATTAAATAGTAAACATTCAAGAATACAATACAAATGGTAGTACACATACATATATTTGTATAATAAATATTTTATACTATAATTTTATTATTTAGCTGTGTATGTAAATAAGTCTTTTTAATTTTTAAATCTATTTCATCCTCTTCTATTATTTTGTGACTTATTTATACTTAAATCGAAAACCTTCCTTTTAAAAAATTCACTATTAATCCCATTTTACTATGAATTTGTTTAACATATTATTTGTTTTTTCATTCGTTATTTAGCGCTTACGTATGTATATGCACGATAATTATATGTTAAATAAAATTAAAACAGTTGAAGTTTGATAATCTGAAAGATTCGGATTTTTATGACTTAAAACTGGCTAAAATTGACCTCATAAATGACAAGGTACCTTAAAAATGATCTAAAAGTGAAAAAATGTCTGGAAAAGTATGTTTTTATGTTTGGAAGAGAAATTTTCATTTAACGATACGAATTCTTTAAAAAGGGTTGAACTAAATATTTCGGAATTCAAAATACACCCCGATTCGCTTGAACAGGCGCATTCAAAAACCGTGATTCCATACTACATATGATCGAGATGGGAGTGTGCTGGTGTAAAACGTGATGTAGTGTTATGCAAATATTTAGGACAAATTCCAAGCATCGAAAATAATGAAACATTTTATGAAACAGCCACATTTAAATATCCCTCTCCGACCTTATCTCTTGAATACTTTAGAAAAACCGCACCGATTCGTACCACAGGAGCTTTAAAAACATGGATACCGAAACTAAGGTTTAATTTTCTGACTTTAATGTAAAACATTTAAGGACAGAAAAGGATTTTCATATTTATATAGTATGTATATTTAAAGTAAGAAAACGGAACACAATACCAATAGTGTTTAATAAGAAAATCGAGATTAACAGTTAATAATAACTTGTTTTGATTAAATCTTATTTTTTGCTCTTTTCAATGTATACATATACCTATTCAAATGAATAAACCGAATATGTAAATTTTTCGTTATTTTTAAGGTGTATGAAAAACAAACTACCCCAGATATTTTCCATTTTTTAACCACAGCCCTTTAAGGGCCGGTTACTCAATGTCTGGTTAACACTAATCACCGTTTAAACATCATTATCGACGTGTTCGGCTCCATGCATATAACATGGAGTCGGTAACGTCGATAACGATGTTTTACCGGAGATTAGTGTTAACCAGACATTGAGTAACCGGCCCTAAGAATAGATTTGTCTTCAAACTGGCAAAGAATTCAGCTTGGGGAAAAAAAAACAATGTGACCAACCGCCAAATAAAATAAAAATCCCTTCAAATTGCTAAAACTGGAAGAAAGAAATCCAAAAAGTTTAAAGCTTAAATCTAAAAAATTACCCTCATATTAAAATGGAAAAATAGTACCCACAATTTCTCATTTATTGGATCTGGGACCTAAGAATGGATTTTCTGTATACATACATATCTAGTAAATGCCTCCGAAGCCTTAAAAAAAGATGACATTGCATAAAAATCCGAGCCCTGTTTACAATACTCGGACGAATTATTTCGAACTTCTTAAACAAATGGTGTAGCTAAAGTATAACACTTAAAGTGTGACAAAACGTGGAAAATCGTCAAAATCATTATTTTATTTAAAATAAATATCCCGGAAAATAAAGCAAATTAGATTAGCTAGTTATGGTTCATAACTTTTCTCTACAAGAAGAGAAAGTTCTGAAAGTGTGTTCATCACTATTTTTGCTTATGTATAAATAAAAAGACCAACATTTTTTGACACTAAGGGCCAGCTGTTGTTTTATACTTACAGCCCTATTCGCGTGTTGTCACAGTAATCAAATGTCACAGTTCAATTGTCATTATCGTGTCATCAACTGTAGTCATAGGTATGCACAGTCAATAATGACAAGCGAAAAGCTCGTTTTATTTGGCCTTCGCGGCGAAAGTTTCTCTATAGTGAAACAGTTGTTCTTTGTTTACATTTTAATTGTTCTGTTTGACCCACACTGCAGCAGACGGAATTTCTTTTAAATAAAATACGCCGCACCAATAGATTACGAAACTCCGAAAAAGTGAGTAATTTTATAATAGGAAAATTTATTTTATTTTATTATGAATTCGTGTAGTAGCAGGCGTGAAAAATATGAATGCACCACACAAGAGCAGCTACAGTTTTGGGAATACCACCCCGAACTACAAACGTGTAAAAACTGTCAAAAAAAAACTGTTGTCTAGGAGTTCCCTCAGAAGTCTTCTCTGTATAATATCTTCTTGCTCCACAATAATAGCCGCGTACATAATAATTATTTCCTCCATGAATAATGCAATGGATACTATTATGATATGCATACGCAAATAATAACTTTTTAACACACCTGTTGAAGCAAATAAAATGGTTTCACAGTTTTCAATTAGTAAAATTTTGCAACTTTTTTCTGCAAAATTATTAAATTTGAATATATTAACATATGTTTTAGCGTTGTCACGTACTCAATAGGTCATCACAAAAATAATAGCAATTGTCACCGTTGGAGCTTTCAAATTGCCCTCTGCATACCTAAACGTGACAATTGATTATAAACATGACAATAGTGATAGCAGCGAGTTTTGTCATTGCACCCGAATAGGTCTGTTAGTTTAAATGCCCGAGCCGGCTGGTTTTAACCAAGTTTAGCCAATCAAATGTCAGCCAGCTGATCTAAATTTAAACTTGCACTGAAAAACTGTAGTTTGCTCAGAAAACAATTTCCTCGCTCCCTCTTGACAAAATCGGCTCCCTTAGCAAGGCCTTGTGTGTGAGTGCGTATGTGTGTGCAACCTTTCGTAAGGCAGTGCCAAAACTCGAATGCCACTAGTGAGCAAAACTTTTATTAATAAATCATGAATTTGCATTATTTTTGAAAACTGAGAATAACGTTTTAAATACACAAACGATTCTAAACTTACATACGAATAGGATGATTTCAATCAGTATTTATAAACCGCACTATAAGAAAAAGTCTAACTTGCGCAACCTGGTTGAAAACTAATATCTGACCGTGGTTGCGTACATTTGGCACCATCAGCGTAGCCAGAATGAAATTTACATTGACATTTCAGGGTACTATTTTATATATATATAAGGAAAACTTGAAAGTTAAGCTGCCAAAACTTGTTCAACGGCTCTTTCAAATAATTAACGGCATTAAGTACATATAATTTTCCCTTGAGTTACATCGCTTCTTTCAACTTAATTCGCTATTTAATTTAAATGCTCATTCCTGAAACTTATTTTAGTTCGTTTTTGTTACACATTGATTTGAAATGCCTCCCGTTGTAACTTCTGATTTCCCCGCATCCGTGGTGAAGTTTGTGTTTTTGATTTGTCGTTGATGTCTGAAAAACGCGCCGGGGGATTTATGTGATCCTGATAGTTTTGAGGATAGTTGGATATGCTGAATTGTAACAAAAGAAAAAAAATAATTTATGAAGAATACGAGTATAATTTCTTACCTAAATGTAGTTTCTTCGTTGTGACTCGAATAACCGCTGGAACTGCGAACATGACGTTTGCCACTGGTGCCAGACTTGCCGCCTTTACGTGCCACAAATGGCGGTTTCGATTTTCTCGTCAAACTTGTCGGCGTAGTCTCCGATGATGAAGATGTTTCGTCTTGCGTATCTATTTATTCAAATAGTAAATTTTTTTTTAAATAATATGCCAATGTTAGGGGCGTCCTTATTTTGATCTTGCGCATATGAAAGCTTGTACCTTTCGTTGTCAACTTTTTTCGAAAGGAGGATACAACGAAATTAATGTTAACATATTTTTAGCATTCCAAGTTTAATTTTGGCGAAAAATATTTAGTAACTTTATTGCTGCATGAAGTAAAGATTTTGATAACAGTTGTATGCCTTTTAGACGGGCTTCACGAACTTTATTGGACGACTTTTGCTTTAGATCATAATAAACTAGACATCTTTACATTTTTATTTGTTCCATCATATTTCAATCTTATTTTATTATAATTTTTTTACCAAAACTAATTGATATACGTGACTATTTAATTTTTCGATAATTTATACTCGAAGTATTGAGACTCAGTTGTTCGATCATACTAGCATTGAAAAACATGGAGCTCTTGGGCTAAAGCTTTGGTTTCCTCGAAAGCGGTAACGTAAACAGCGGTTCTAACTTTACATTGTCAAAAACGTTGCCATGTATACAGGGTGTCCCAGAAGTAACGTGCCAAACTTTTCCCTAAAGTAGGTGGGGGGGGGGGAACCATCATAAAATTAGGACTATTTTGGGATTTTTAACTTTTTGATATTTTCTTCCCCAACTTTGACTATCTCTGGTGAAAAAAAATGTACTGAGCTATAACTTTACATTACGAAAAAAAATTGTTCATTTAATAAAGATTTCAGAAAGGTGCCACTCTTAAGGCCCGTCCACATAGAACTTTGGCGTTGCGTTGGCGTTGACGTCACTTCAACAGCTGACTATGAATACATGCATTCAAATGCAGCCGTCCCCATAGCCAAAATTCGACAACGCTCACGCCAACACAAAGCAAAAAGATAGCCAACTCTCAACCTTTCGCGTGCGTCGCTCGTCAGCTGTTGCAAATAAATAAAATTATGTGAAATATTTTTCCTTTTTAATCAAGTGCGGGCAAGAAATATCGTTTTTAATGCAATTCTTGATATGAAATATTAATTTATCTATCGTTAGTATGTTAATTTAGTGGCCCAAGCATTCGCTGCCAAGCGTTCTTTGTAGCAAGCATACTTTTAACGTGCGTTCTGTCAAACCAACGCCAACGCCAAAGCCAAACTCGGTTAAAACAATAAATAGCACATCCCAAAATATAAAACAGAAAATAGAAAAAACCAAACTAATCTTCCTCCTAAAAATGCTGAACATATTTAGAAACAACACAAGCAAACATGAATATTAGAGCAGCAAAAAATAGTTTGCACCACACAGAAATCTAAACTAAAGCGCACACTAAGTGAATCGGAGTTTATCAAGTTCATACAAAAACAAAACCTTTTATGTCATAAGATCGCGAAGGAGAAAGAATCAACTCTCACCTCTAAAATTGAGAAAATAAAACAGGAAAAAATACGAAAACTGGGCAAAAACATCAACGACAACTGGTTCGTAAACAAAACCAGCATCGTCTTTCCCCAGGAGGTGAAGTGGCTCCTCTCATTAGGAAAGAAATTCACGCTGCCAACAACAAAATCCAACTTCTCGGCAGTTCACACGATTGCAGAAATGGAGCAAGTGATTTAGACGATAAGTAATGATAGAGAAAAAGAATTAGCGAGAAATAAACTAAGCAATATAATTTTACAATTCAAACGCAATATAAAAAATAATGTAGCCGAAAAGTTCATTTTAGAAGCATACAAAAAAAACAAAAACATTCCTCCAAGCACACACTAACAACATCACCATAACAGAGGCAGACAAGGGGAATAAAACAGTGGCAATGTACAAAACAGAATACGTAGAAAAAATAGAAAACCTACTAGGAGAGAAGAACACGTACAAAACAATACTAGCAGATCCCACAAATACTTTGCAAAGAAAAAATAACAACATAGTGGATGACTTATACAAATGCAAATACATAAACGCAAAAGAAAAGCGACATCTTACCAGCATTGCAGCAACGGCTCCCAGACTTTATGGGTTGCCAAAAATCCATAAGCCAGAAATCCCTCTACGTCCTATTGCCTCGTCCTGTAAAGTCCCATGTTCAAACTTGTCTAAATATGTTGGAGAAATCCTAAAGCCACTCATCTCCGAAGACTACAATATAAAAAATTCGTTTGAATTAAAAAATAAGCTGTCCGATGTAAATGTATGTGAAGAAGATGCACTTGTTTCGTTTGATGTCGTATCTCTGTTTACAAATATACCAACAGCCTTAGCTTCAAGAATAATTATGAGAAAATAGGCAAAAATAGAAAATATGACGATGATTCCTAAGAACAAGTTCCTAAGTATTCAAGACTTATGTCTCAAGGACAACAATTACTTCGTCTGTAACAATAAATTCTATTCTCAAACCTTCGGAATGCCAATGGGCAACCCTTTCTCCCACTATTTCTGATATTGTCATGGAAGAATTACTTGACAATACCATTTCGGAGCTAAAACACTCAAACATCGATATTAAATTTATATCCAAATATGTAGACGATATCTTTGCTATAGTTAAACGAAAAGACGTGAATATAATCTTAAAAACCCTTAACAAATACCACCACAAACTCCAATTCACCATGGAAATGGAATATAAGGCCAGCATCCTCTTTCTTGACGTTCACATCTACAGGGAAAGAAATAATCTCCTACTGGACTGGTACTCAAAACCGTCGTCTTCGGGTCGTCTGATTAATTTGTTATCTTCACAACCTACAAAATACAAAATCAATACTTCTAAAAATTTAATACACAAAGTACTCACATTAGTGGCAGGAAATTTCACGACATAAACATACAAAAACTCAAAAAGATCCTAAAAAGTAATAGCTACCCAGAAAAGTTAACACGCGACTTAATAAAACAAAAAACTACAGAAATAAAGGGCTACCTTAATAAAACGTCGAATAAAGTAACAACAAACACCACAAATCTATATTTCAGTGTTACTTACATTCCGCAGTTGTCCGAAAACTTAAACCAACACATTGCTAAACAACAGAACATAACGCTAGCATAGAAATGCAATTGCACTTTATCCACAATATTTACAAAAACAAAATCCCCTATAGAATTCAAACAACAAAACAATGTGGTTTATGAAATAAAGTGCAATGGTAACGAAGCCGAAAACTGCGACAAAGTGTACATCGGAACAACCAAGCGAGCTCTGGGTACTCGTCTAAGCGAACACGAAGCAGACATAAAAAAAAAAAACAAAGAAACAGCACAGCGCTAGCGCAGCATATTAATACCAGTGGCCATACAGCCGATTTGGCGAACGCAAGAATACTTGCTGTAGAGAAAAGAACAAAAACAAGATTCACATTAGAAAGCTTAAGAATAATGCAGAAAATGGACAATGCAATGAACAAGAAAGAGGATACTGATGACATCGCTGCAGTTTATTTATCTTATCTTACTCTTACTAATATTATAAATGTGAAAGTTTGTATGTTTGGATGTTTGA
>NW_023458568.1:13543595-13551379 GCF_013731165.1 Rhagoletis pomonella | reverse complement strand
TAATGCATGAAAATCCTAACCTCAAAAAAATCACCCGTTATATATTTATAATTTTTTTGCTGGCGGTGTCACGCATTTTCTCCCATAGAAAGTATGTGCGACATTTTTTATATGGAAGAAAATGCCCAGCATCGGTTATAAAAAACTCCTAAAAATGAACGGTATTTTGTAACTGCATGAAACCTGCATTCTATCCTACTCTAATTTAATGGGCTATAAAACTGCGTTCCTCAAATTTTTCTAAAAATGCTGAGTAACAAGTTTGAAATTTTGGGAAATTTTTTTGCATTTTTATAATTTTTGCACAAATTTTGAAATGCGCATTTAAATGCAGTTAATTATATAAAAAATGATGTAGACTTTTATAAAAAAATGTAAACATTAAATAAAGAAAAGAAATGCAGACTAAACTGGTTGAAATAAGGCGTTTATTTATTTCTGCCACTAGTATTATGAACTTCTTTCAGGCACACAATAAATATGTTGAATTAATTTTTTTTTTGCATCGAGCTTTTTCGACATGCCTTAAGTTACTTTATCAGATATGTACACGCTAAAGTATTTTTAAATGCGTATAAATTTAATTACTGTCTTTTGTTTTGTTACTAATAAAATATTTTTCAACTTAAATAATAAAGTAGGTTTGAAACCCATTTATTCATTATTTATTATATGGTAGGACAGCTTCTCAAACTATATTGATGCAATTTTTTCATGTTAAGTTGTTGGAAAATAATGACCATCTTAATCCCGGGATTGTATGAACGATGTCACGAAAATCCCGGGATCGCAATAACCGAAAAAAAAAACATTCATTCTCCATGCGAGTTAATCGTAGCGCTTTCGGCAGAAGCAATACTTTGATATGAAACAAAATAGTTTTGAAAGCTAATGTTATTCCATTTCACAGAAAAATACTGCCGTTGACCCAAAACTACTCCTTGACCTTAAAAAAAATTTGTCAAAAATTGTGTTCTGCCAAACAACATGCAAAATCCAACGGATTTGTTCCAAAAAAAATTTTTTGTATGTATATAGATTTTGAGACCAGAAACACGATTCCACTGTGTCAAAATTAAAAAAAAAAAAACACACCTCAATTTAAGAAATGCATTTTTGATTGCATTTTTTTTATTTTATTTGCATGCAGCTGTGCATCCTTCTCACAATTTTATATCACTCGAATAACAAGTACGCTGTAGTGCTATTCAAAATCATTAATTTGAGCCATGGGGTAAATATTTAGGCCCTGTGAGAGCCAAGTTTAACAATTTTACACCAAACTTCGAATCTGCTGAACGAGTCTCTACTCTGAAATTAGAAGGAAAAAAATGCAAAAAAGTCGAAGGAAATTTCGAAGTTTAACTTCAGAATCATTATAATTTGGCTCTCAAGGGGCCCAGAGACTTGGCTCAAATTAAAGATCTTGAATAGCACTACAGCGTGCTTGTTATTCGAGTGATATAAAATATTGTGAGAAGGATGCACAGCTGCATGCAAATAAACAAAATTCAATCAAAAATGCATTTCTTAAAATGAGTATTTAAAATTTTGTTTCGATTTTGAAATAGTGGAATCGTGTTTCTCTTTTCAAAATCTATAATACTAGTGTAATAAATCATAAATTTAATAAATAAAATTAGCTTTCAAAACCATTTTGTTTCATATCAAAATATTGCTTCTATCGAAAGCACTACGATTAATTCGCATGGAGTGTTCAAAAAGCACACTGTGCAGCGGCCGCCCGCTGCATAGATTACTTCAAAAAAACATTTTTTCGAGGAATATAAAAATTACATGACACATGAATAAAAACGTTGGTCATTGATGAACAAAAAAGCAGGTAAACTCGTAATTGAACCTTTAAATTGCATTTTTATTTTTTTGGTCAAGTTTAAACGTTATTTTATTATTTTCATCGTTATTTTTAGCTTTATTGTTTTCGTTTTGAAGAATAAAATTCATAAGATAACGATCAAGTTTGACCGAAAAAAAGAATCCAAATTCAACGATTATTCTTGCTCAAAAAAAATCTAGATTTAACAATTTTGCAATGATCTATAATCTTGGTATTTATTAGTTATTTTCAGTCTCTGCGAAATACTATGTATAAATGTAAAGTTTATTTAATTTTTAAATTTTACTGACTTGAGTCACATACTTGCATACATATATACAATTATCTATTTACATCCACTTAGTACATCCCGTACCTTCTACCACTTTGTACCACTTTTTAGTTAATCACCGATAAAAATAAATCATTAACATTAAACTTCATCTAAAATCAAAATCCATCAAATCGTACTAAACTTTTTAGAATCGGACAATCCAGGTTCAACAGATTCCGAAGTTAGGAAAATCCTAACTCTTCACATACCAATTACAGAATATGACACATTAGGATCCGAGTCCGATAATGACGTGTCTGCCCGCGCAATGAACTCAACGAAGTACCGTACTCAACGTGGTAATGATAAATGTTCTTTTATATTCTTCAAATCGTATAGGGGCGTTTCTTATATGTGTTAATATTTTATGTGATTTTGGATTTAAAATTTAGTTCATCTGCGTAAGTCAGATATTTTCTGAATGTGCTTGGAAGACATGCCAAGGTCTAGTTAATTTTAGTTGTACGTATTTTTATATATGTACAGTCATGTGTAGAATATTGAGACTGCCCAGCAAATTCCTGATGGTTACTTTGAACTTCGAGGATATGCAGTATATATTATAATAATACTTAATAAAAATTTTTTATGTAACGAAAATTCAGAAGTATTTATAATGGCGATGAATTCCTTAAGTAAGTATGCATAACAACTTCCCAATCCTATTAAAAATTATACAATAACTTTGATTCGAAAAATGTAAGATTAAGGAAGTATACCCCGGAAGAAAAGAATAGAATATCTTTATAGTAGATAAATTGAATTAAAATTAGTGTTTTTGGTTGATTGATCAAAGAAGCTGTTAGTTTTAAGTTGTCCCTTTCACAACTGTGGGTTATTTAATGAGCAGGGAACGGATTTTATGCAAATTGTCTTTTTTTCTGCTAAAGAGATAGAGTATATTCGATTAAGAATGTCCATGATTTACATAGCTTTCCCTGATTCCATATATACACATTTGATGTTGCTTTTTTTAAGATATTTGCCTTTTCTAACTTTAATTTAAAAGGGCAAGGAAAAATTCCTTATTCCTGATAATATGAAAGTTTTAAACGTTCCAAATTTATATTGGGCGCCACTTGTATCAACTCACGCCGAGCGCACGTTTCGTACATTCAAGGCTTTTCTTAGTGAAAATCGCATAAAAATGCTGCCAGAAAACTTCAAAATGCATCTTGTGATTCAATGTTACTACAACAATAGAGATTAAAGTTTCGTGAGTTAAAAACTCGAAAGGAGAAAATAGTCAAAGGTGCAAAGTACAAGTTTTGCTTATAATGAAACTAGTTCATAGTATTTCTCTTTTTACTTGTGAAATAAACATTTTTAAAATAAATGTATGTATTTTTTGATTATTTTTCGGTTTTTGTCTTTTTTAAGTGCTTTCTTTTGCTTTTTTTTGCGCTTTCTAATGCCTTTTCCTACCTATTTCGCTATTTGATTTTACCTTTTCTAGCCGATCTCGTTATTTTATTTTGCCTTTTTTATAGGTTTTTAGGTCCTGGAAATCCGTTCCCTGGTAATGAGTAATAGCAGTCAATATTCAAAAGACCTTTTTTGTGGTCTTAATATTTTACACATCACTGTATGTACGTACTAACTACATATGTGCATATGTCAACTTGAATCTTGGATCTTAATCAGTGATCGGACTTCAAAAAAATCTGTGTGGTAGAATCTGGAAAAAATGTGGTAGATCTCAGGTTTTGGATCAAACTTTGTACAAAAATTAAAAAAAAATCTGCAAGGTTTAACATAAATTGCAAACATCTTAATTAGAATCTTAAAAAAAATTTATTTTAGTATAATAAAGTGCAAGATTGAGGTTGCTAAAAATTGCGTTGACTTTTGGCAAAAGCAGGTCCTTTCATATCAAGATATTTTTCGAACATTTTAAAAGATTTCTGCAACCTTGCGGAGTGCTGCCAGTTTTTCTTTTTATCACATCACGATGTAGCGAACAAATGTGGCACGTTCCAGAAACCGCTACTTGGGATTTGCCGATTTTGATAATTCGAAAGTAAAAGTAAACAACGCTTTAGAAACTTTAGATGCACTGAAATTTGCTTTCACAAAAATCGCCGTTTTTTAACATTTTCGCTTTTAATTATTTTTATAAATCATATATTTTGCAGTTTAACACAATAAAAAAACGTTTCCTGCCGAAAAATTGAATATTGAAAATATTTAATATTTTATTTACAGTTTATTTTATAATCCCATTCTCCCTATTGTTAGTGTTTAGTGTTGGACAATTTTTGCTCTTACACTTAAGAAAATTATGTCGAGCAAAACTAAAACTACTCAAAAATGCGAATATGTGGTAGATTTCAGACCTTGTGTGGTAGATGTGGTAGATGCTCAAAAAAGTGGCAGATCTACCACAATGTGGTAGAAGTCCGATCACTGATCTTAATAATTAAAATTTCCGCGAAAAGCACCATCATAGGTATGACTTAATTATTTTGGGGCTGCCTAAAGCTTTGGTTTCCTCGAAAAACAGTGCCGTAATATTACGTCCGTACCTTACCGAATACTATTCTCAACGCTAATAGCAGTACCGCTTTTATGTAAGGTGAAATTAACGTATAAAAATGTATATTTATTGTTTTTATTTTGAGCAAAAGGATTGTAAACAAATTTACTTATACACCGCAACAAGTTGACGTCGCCAAAAGATAAATACATATGGGCAATTCACAAGGTGTTGTGAAGTTATATTTTCCTAACAAAAGTTGTGTTAAAACACGACGGTTGTGAACACCTGTTACGATTATTTATTATATCTCAGCACTTAACCTCACATAACACCGAATAAACATAGGTTGCAGAGTTGTATCGTCATGTGTTATTTTTCTTCACAAAACAATAACAACATTTTTACAACTGTCATGAAATATCATGACTTCACGACAAACACGACAAATACGACACCTTGTGAATTGCCCAATAGTTCTACAGTGTAGAATCTACACCGTCACTTCCGCTGTCACAAATATTGCGGTGCCGTCAAATTACATTACTGTGTATTGCCGTCATCTTAGTTGCCACCCAGTAATATACAGGGTGTCCCAGAAGTAACGTGCCAAACTTTAGGGGAAGGTAGGTGGGGTGTGAGCTCTCTGATAAATCAAAAAAATTTCAGGTAAAAGTGTCACCGTTTTTGAAATATTTACATTTTTTTTAATTAAAAAAAAATCGTGCATTTTCATGTATTTTCTTTAACTGCATCAACAAACCAGGCTATACTTAGTAAATTTTTTATGTAAAATACTTCCAGATAGTTGCTTCTCCATACTCAAATGCAATGTAGTTAAAATATATAAAGGAACCATCATGAAATTAGGACTATTTTGGGATTTTCACCTTTTTGATATTTTCTTCCCCAACTTTGACTATCTCTGTCGCAAAAAAATGTACTGAGCTATAACTTTACATTACATAAAAAATTGTTCATTTAATAAAGATTTCAGAAAGGTGCCACTCTTACTGTGTCGCATAGACAAAAAAGTTATAGCCGCTTTTGTGGGCAAAGGACTGATTATAGCGTGCTATAATGTATTTAATAGATTTAAATTTAAGTTGCTCTTGTTACCGACCAATGACATGCTAAATAGTACACAGGTACATTATTATCTGCTAATGTCATTATTTGATGTTACATACCGGCATTCGGACTAAAGTCTATAACAAGAGCTATATCTATCAATATTTTTTGTGAAGGATGGGTGCACGTGAAATAAAATATACATAAGTTGTTGGAAGAAAAATTTATTCATTTATTGATATATGCTCAAATTGGCGACCTTCTACTCTAATACAAGCTCGGCATCTTTTAAGAAGGACGCTTTTAGAGATCTTAAACTCAACTGGGCTATCTCAGCAGCAGCTACATTTATTTGTTCCCGCAAATGCTCTCCGTTTTGAATTGTTTTTGAATAAATTTTGTCCTTAAGACAGCAACCGTAGAAAAAATCTAATGGATTCAGGTCTGGCGATCGAGCGGGCCACGTGATTGGCCCGTATCGTCCAATCCATCGGCGAGGATAAGCTTGGTCTAAATGAGCTCTTACTTCACGCCCGTGGTGAGCAGGGCACCCGTCGTTTTGCAGCCATAGTCTTCGACGCAGGTTTAAGGGTACATCTTCTAAAAGAGTTGGAAGCCGTGCCTGAAGGAACTCTAAATAACTGTGAGAGTTGAGCGTTGGCGGCAGTTCCACAGGTCCCAATATCTGACAATTAAAAATACCGCACCATAAATTTATCTTGTACCGGCACTGCGAACGATCTTCTGTCATTTCGTGAGGATTGTCTATCTGCCAACTGTGCAGGTTATGTAAATTACAATAACCATCACGTTTGCATGATGATTCATCGCTCCAAATTATTTGATTAAAAAAATTGGGGTCTGATTCATGTATTCGCAACATTTCACGGCAAAATCTAACCCTCGACAGGTAATCTCTTTCTTGTAGAGCCTGAACACGTTTAATGTGGTAGGGATGAAATAATGGACTATTAAAGCTTTGTGAACTGTAGTTTTTGGTATTCCCGTCCGTCTTTCCATCACCCTCACTGAAGTCGATGGACCTAGTTCCACTTCCTCTAATACAACTTCAACATCTACCGTAGCATGACGTCCTGTTTAGCTGCCACGCCTTCCAGGTATGCGAGCTTAAAAAAGAGAAAAATTACAGTTGACAAGCAAGCAAATGAGAAAGGTGTAAAAATCACTCACCTTCATATATTTCTCTATGGGTCCGGGCGAATACTTCACGACCAGGATGCCGACGATTGGGGTATCGCTATGCATAGAGTCTTTGAGCAGCTCTGGCATTACAGCAAGCTTCACTGAGTTAGGTGAATATCCGCATATTTAGGCCACGTATACTGCGTGTTCTCTGTCATATTAATAACACAATGTTCGAAGGGTATAATTTCACTAATTCCGGTAAGTAACATAAAATAATGTCAGAAGCAGGTAATAATTGATCATTGATCGGTAACAAGACCAACTTTAATTTAAATCTGTTAGGTTGCAAACAGAGTGGAAGCGAAGCCGAAGACGAAGATGAAGACGAAGCCGAAGACGAAAAACAGTGCGGTAGTAAACATATGAAAGTGATCACAGTGCAAGCAAAGACGGAGACGAAGATGAAGATGTTGCGCAAGCGGTCAGCTTGAAACAGTGCGGTACTGTTTTCAAAGACGAATCGCTTGCTGTGATGAGTTGTTTACAATTTATTTAACTGTTTGCAATTGTGAAAAAACGCGTTTTTTAAGAAATTGGATAAATTTTTGGTAAAATGTAATCACACGTATTAATTGGCATTCTTGTATATTCGAAAAATTTCTGTCCGTCTTGCCGTAACACATAATACAAGTGGCGAAATTCTCCAAAAGTTGTCCTATGCAAATTATTTCATAAATTGCTGTTTTTTCTTTATTTTCTTTTAATTTTATCTAACAAAAAGGGTTTTATTTAGAAACAAATCTTCATATCATTCATCTTCCACTATGTACACTCGCCAGCTTGCCCGCAACGCAAGCAATTCGTCTTCGGCTTCGTCTTCATCTTCGTCTTCGGCTTCGCTTCCACTCTGTTTGCAACCT
>NW_023458568.1:13536193-13543495 GCF_013731165.1 Rhagoletis pomonella | reverse complement strand
GATAGATCAATGGTTTCCGATGTTTTACAATTTGTTAAGTTCTAGTTAAATTTAAAGCAATATTGAATACTTGAATAATTATGAATGTATTTTCCTGTATTTTATTATCCTTTCTACACCCTTTCTATAATTATAATCAAAATGCATACCATCGTAAGGTCGTTCGGGCCTAAAGATCCTAGGCATGATCTCGTTGAAATTCTAAGCGGTGGTCGGTTCTGTTTTAGTTGTTAGGTTATTAGCACTCAGAATAAATCCAACAATTTTATTAAGCAACAATAATTTACAAAGGTAGAAGTTATATTATAGCTGCTATTTCGGAAATCACAACATCTACTCATCAGACTTCTTCAACCGCGGTCGCTGAGGAGATGTGCTGATCTTCGAAATAGCAGCTTGTTAATTTTCAATAACATTATTCATAAGAAACGGCCTCAAGCTCAATACAATTGGTGTATATAATTGTTATAACGCCATAAATAACAAAAAACATTCTGAGGGAATAATAAATTTAAGGTCAGTCAGACATGTCGAGAGAAAGTCGGATAGCCCCCTTAAAGTCGAGGTTTAAAACGTCGGTAAAACTGCCATCGATGTATCGTCAATTTCGCGATGTCAGTAAATTGTAAACATCGACGGCAAACATCAAAAATCGAACCGATATTTTCGATGTTTCAAAAACATCGATGTATCATTTGCATCCCTATTTCTTTGACAAATTTGCTTAGAATTACACGTACCCAATATACATACAGTGACTCAAACAAATGACCACGTGTTGGTTTTCTTCAAATATTCGTAATGTTTTTTTTTTTGTTAATTTTCTTTAAAAATATCGTTCAAGCTTTAACCAAAACTTTACACAAAATTTAGGAAAATTCAAAAAATTTTCATCAAAATTTTTTTTATTCTGAATTTTTCGAAAATTTTTGGGTATGCAGTTTAATACCCTATACAATTTAAGTCCAATGAAATGCAAGTTTCAAACAGCTAAAAAATCGCGTTACTTTTTGAGAATTTTTTTTTGGTGAGGGATTTTTGCACTTTTTTCCTTATAAACATGAATATGAAATAAAACGCGGGAGACCGTTAGCAACAAAATATCAACGCCAGATTTTGTAAATTGCACTTGTTATATTAAAAAAAACCCAAAAAAGTAGCCACCAAAAAAAAATATTCAACAATTTTTATTGAGCTTGAGGCCGTTTTTAATGAAAAACTTATTATGGAAAAGCAACAATAATTTGACCTAATGGTAGAAGTCATAGCTATTTCGGAAATCAACACATTTCCTCATCAGACTTCCTTCAGTAGGATTCTAACCGACGATCCCACTGACTCAGCCAGTTGCCTACGCACTGTGCTAAGTTCGCCTTGTGAATTCTTGTTGATTTTTCCACTACTTCATGTGCTAAGCCAACTACAATCAAGCGCAGCTATTCCGCTGCAATTCACACTTGATCATGTGGTTGTTGGTTTTTGTTAATATTTCTATTATTAGAATGTTTAACTTTTAGGTGTGCTCGTTCTTAAGTTATTTGTTTTTGTTATTTTATGGCCTTATAAGAATTATATTCAACAATTTTTATTGAGCTTGAGGCCGTTTTTAATGAAAAACTTATTTTGGAAAAGCAACAATAATTTGACCTAATGGTAGAAGTCATAGCTATTTCGGAAATCGCCACAATTCCTCATCAGACTTCTTTCAGTAGGATTCGAACCGACGATCCCACTGACTCAGCCAGTTGCCTACGCACTGTACTAAGTTCGCCTTGTGAATTCTTGTTGCTTTTTCCACCATTTCATTTGTTAAGCCAACTACAATCAAGCGCATCTATTCCGCTGTAATTCACACTTGATCATGTGGTTGTTGGTTTTGTTGGTTTTTGTTAATATTTCTATTATTAGAATGTCTAACTTTTAGGTGTGCTCGTCCTTAAGTTATTTGTTTTTGTTATTTTATGGCCTTATAACAATTATATTCAACAATTTTAATTGAGCTTGAGGCCGTTTTTAATGCAAAACTTTTTGTGGAAAAACAACAATAATTTAAAAAAATGGTGGAAGTGATAGCTATTTCGGAAACCAACCCATTTTCTCTTCAGACTTCTTTCAGTAGGACTCGAACCGACAATCCCACTGACTCAGCCAGTTGCCTACGCACTGTGCTAAGTTCGCCTTGTGAACTCTTGTTGCTTTTTCCACTACTTCATGTGTTAAGCCAACTACAATCAAGCGCAGCTATTCCGCTGCAATTCACACTTGATCATGTGGTTGTTGGTTTTGTTGGTTTTTGTTAATATTTCTATTATTAGAATGTTTAACTTTTAGGTGTGCTCGTTCCTAAGTTATTTATTTTTGTTATTTTATGGCCTTATAACAATTATATTCAACCATTTTCATTGAGCTTGAGGCCGTTTTTAATTAAAATCTTATTGTGGAAAGGCAACAATATTTTGAAAAAATGGTAGAAATGATAGCTATTTCGGAAATCACCATATTTCCTCATCAGACTTCTTTCAGTAGGATTCGAACGGACGATCCCACTGACTGAGCCAGTTGCCTACGCACTGTGCTAAGTTCGCCTTGTGAATTCTTGTTGCTTTTCCACTATTTCATTTGTTAAGCCAACAATTTTAGAAAGCTTGGCTAATTGCTCGATTATAATAATTAGCGTCCTAGTAGAGAAATCCTGATTAATTGCTCGATTAGCTGCCTGTCTGAACTTGTGGTTCGTCAAGTTGGACACACCGATCAATTGTAGCTCAGAAATAACAGATAATGATGCTTTGAATTGATACAACCCTTGCTATTGCTTTAGATCTTTATAACGAATTACAATACAATTTTGCTTCGACTTTTTATCATTTTCAGCGCATAATATCTAAAATTACAAATTTGTAACTAAGTACACTTAGGTCTCTTTTTATGCGGTTTTTTTTTATTCGGATTTGAATTTATGAGGTTTTCAAACCAGTGTTGCCAAGTTTTGAGTTTGAAAAAGCATCAAAACCCAAGAAAAATCGCATTCTTTCCCGAAAAAAGCATCACATTTTTTATTGGAGGATTTAATGGACTTTGTATGCATGTAAAATTTTATTGTAGGTGTGCCGCTTCAAATTTATAAAAATTAATGTTTCTTCCTCGGTGGACGAATTTTTTATGTTTTCTATAAAGTCAAATACTTTCGTCCAAACGACGCGACGTAAACATTTTTGTTCTTATTTTATAATTTGCAGCTGTGTCCAGCGTTGCCGTTTCGCTTAGATTTGCGCTGTTTAAATATTAATTTTTCTTCGTTTTGCTAAATTTTTTTCTACAATTGATATCAAATGAAAGTAACAACAAAAAATTAAGTTTCATGAACTATGTGAAAGTTTAAATCTACACTGTAGTCTCTTATGATCTCGTGAACTAAAGGAACGTAAAGAGCTTTTCTTTCCGACCACTTCACACCTGAAACATATCAAAATTTGATTTCCCTTTTAAATGTGTCTTATTTGAGCGCATCCACTGGCGCATAGTGAGCAAGATCTTTTATGTGTAAAAAAAGATGCCTACTCGATTATTCCTTTTTAAAAAGGTTCGTTATTCATTTTACTGTTAGGAGATGCTGGGGCTTTTTTAATATTCGTAAAAAATGTAGCAAATTTAGCCCAAACTAAAGGTTTAAAGATCGATTCCTGGACCCAAAAACATGGATGTTTTTGCAGGCAATGGCAAATTATCGTCTGTAGTTATGGCGTGATTGAAAGTGCTGCAACATATTTTTTTGACAAACATATGCTATTTCGCTTATGATTGTCATTGTGCCATCATTTTGTTTCCATTGTTGTAAAGTTCCTTAGGAGACTTCCAATTGCTCTAAATTTAACTTCCATTTTTGTTTCCGATTTACCATTTTGGTGTCGCCAAACTAAAAAAGCACCAAGAAACCCACCAAGCACCAAACTCAAAAATTTTCGAGTTCTGAATTAAGAAAAGCACTAAATTTAGTGCGAAAAGCACTAAGTTGGCAACAGTGTTTCAAACCATTTTTTCGCTGTAGCGATTTTGGTTTTTTGACAGATTTTATTACTTTTTTTCAGTGTGTAAGAGACAATGCTTCTGATAAATAATTTGTCTTTGTATTCATGTATTTTTTGTGGTATTTTTTTGGTTTTTGTTAAAATACAGATAAAGTCTTATTTATTTCATTAATGTTCAGTTTTACATGGAAGAATAAGTGTTATAAGTGTTTTGGTAAAGAAATAAATTGTTTTTTTTTTTTGCTTAATATTGCCTCTTTGGATTTTTATACGCGGTTTTTAGAATTTTTTGCATGGAGTGTCTGAATTATGGGGTTTTTGAAAATGCTGGAACGCATCCCCTGTTTTTGTATGAAAGAACTTTTTTATGCGGATTTTTTTAAGTGTAATACACTTTTTAAAACCTGTGCTATATATACATACATATTATATACCCAATAATTTAAAGAACTCAAAGAATTTTTGAATTGCTGTCCTTTTATCAAAACAATTTTAAACGTGGTGTGGTGTTCTTATGCATATGAATGTATGTATACATACCGTGACGAACAAAAGTATTGGCACAGTGCTTTTTTCGCAATATATGCAAAGTTTTTATTCTTATTTATTTGCGATAATTTTTTCTAAAAATATAGTTCATGCTCCACCAAAAAACATAAAAATCAAATCATCAAACTTTGTGCAAAATTCAGGAAAATTCAATAAATTTGCAACTTTTTATTCAGATTGTTTAGAAAAATTCTAAGGATGCAGTTTTATAGCCCATTCAATTTTAGTGCAAGTTTGAAGTTCCTAGAAAATTGCGTTGATTTTTGGCAATTTTTTTAGTGGAAGGTGTTGCTCATTTTCTCCGTACAAAAAATGATTCTGTGGTCACAAGCAGTAACCGCCTAAGTCGACTTAAGAAAGAATGGAGTTATATATGCTATCGTATTCTTCAACCACTATTCCATGCGTATGTGAAATCGCCATCTCGCCAGCTAGGCTACCTAAAAAGTATAGGCGAAAATATTTTGGTTTCCCCATAAGGCTAACATTGCAATCCAAATGTTAAAAACATTTTTTTCTCGAATTCAGGTTTTTCAACTTAGGCGGTTATTGCTTATGATCACAGAATTGTCGAACATCCCTGTAGGGAAAACACGAACTAGTGAACCAAATTTCTAGTTCAGTACTAGTTCTTTTTCACCAAAAACGAGCCAGTCCGATAGTAACTAGTCCCGCACCAGTCCAAAAGCAGTGAAATGTGGTACTTTCACTAAACTATTTTATTTAAAATTTTAAACGCAGGGAAGGTAATCACTATGAGTAAAATAACTTAAATCAGCATTTAATCATTATTTTATGAATTATTATTGAGTTTTATTCTTTCGCTCAAACGGAAATAATTATTATTTGATTTTTATTTTTGGGATTACAAATAATGATTATTTTACGATTTTTATTTTTTCGCGCAGAGATTATCATTAATTTTGAGTTTTATTTTTCCACTTAAAAATAAAGATAATTTAAACAAGTAAGAAAGTCCAAGTTCGGGCGGAGCCGAACATTAAATACCCGGCGCAAGTATTAAATATATGTTTTCCACCTTTCCGAAAGCTACCGCTACATGATAAGCCGGGGTGTATACATTTTAAGTAAATCAGCGTCCTTAAATTTCGAAATATTGAAATTTCAAACATTTCTGAAATTTACCGTTATATGAAAAGCGGCCTCAATTTTAGTCCGATTTCAACAATTTTCAACGGTTTGCTTTTATGTGGCAAGCACAATAACCATACCGAGCTTGGTACAAATTGCTAGAACGGTTAGCGAGATACATACATATATGTGATCACAAGTGGGCGGTGCTACGCCCATTTTCCAAAATTTTGTCACAAACGTATTTCTTGGTAAAGAATTGTTGCAACCATCAATTTTGAATAAATTAGCTTTAATATTTACTGATTTATCGAAGATTTTGTATTTCTCGAAATTACCGTTATATGGGATGTGGGCGTGGTTATTGTCCGCTTTTAGAAATTTTCGGCCATTTGGTATGCTGTACCAGGACCAACAACTGTGCCAAGTTTGGAAGAAATTGGTGTAGCGGTTACCTAGATATACACATGTAACCATAAGTGGGCGTGGCTACGCCCATTTGCCAAAATTTTGTAATATTAGGGCTATTCGCGATTCGGTGCATAAGAGCTGACAAATTTATGGAATTGCAGAAATATGCCATGGATTGTGAGCGACCTTTATTAAACTGTCATGGTAAAGCTTTTGCAAAACAATTTTTGTGCATCAGCTTTGGTTTTGTTTATGAATGCAATGCATAGCATTTTTATGCTATGGATTTTCGGTATTGCAAATTTGCCAAGCCATGACAAATGCAAATGCGTGTATTTTGTTTGTGTATTGCAAATAATTTGCAATACAAATTTGCAATGCAATGATGCTAGGCCATTTGCACCGGATCGCGAATAGCCCTATTCTTATTTTTCGTCTAAAACTCATTGCAAATATCAATTTTGAGTGAATTATCAACAACTGTGCCAAGTTTGGAAGAAATTGGTTTAGCGGTTACCAAGATATACACATGTAACCATAAGTGGGCGTGGCTACGCCCATTTTCCAAAAATTTATAAAATTCATGTTTTGCGTCTGAAACTCATTGTAAGTATCAATTTTGAGTGAATTATCTTCAGTAGTTACTAAAATATCGCAGTTTTCGTATTTCTTAAAATTACCGTTATATGGGAGGTAGGCGGTAGGCGATTTCGAACATTTTCAATACCATCCGTCCGACGCCCAAAAGAAGTTCACGTACCAAGTTTCGTTAAGATATCTCAATTTTTACTCGAGTTATCGTGTGCACAGACGGACGGACGGACAGACAGTCACCGCTTAATCGATTTCTCTTTTCATTCTGATCATTTATGTATACATTGGTCTATATCTATCTCGATTCGTTTTGCCTGTTACAAACAACCGTTATGTGAACAAAGTTATAATACCCTTGTGCACAAGTGCGCTCGGGTATAAAAATTGAAAAGGCCATACAGACGCAACCTACTGAAATTTTGACCGGAAAAGTTTGGGTCTATTCCTCTTATAAGGGTGCGGCTACCTCTCAAAAGGATACGTCGGTAATCACGCTGGTATAGTTTTTGGGTTGCTTAATAATCATTATACTTAGTGATTTCATAAACAAAGGCCAAGATTCTGAAGGACAATTGAGAAAGGCAATGCAGTTGCAGAAAAAGAGGCATTTAAAAAAAAAAGTGTCAAA
>NW_023458568.1:13518490-13533193 GCF_013731165.1 Rhagoletis pomonella | reverse complement strand
CTAATGCATGAAAATCCTAACCTCAAAAAAATCACCCGTTACTAAAATTGAATGGGATAAAAAACTGCGCACTTAACGTTTTTCTAAAGAGTGTAAATTGCAATATTTGGATTTAAATTTGCGGAGATTTCTTTAATTTTACATAAGGTTTAAAACTCTGATTTTTGGGCTTTTGGTGTAGAACTAACCATATTTTTATAAAAAATTTGGGGGAAAAAAAAATTTTTAAAATAGTTGCCGGTATTGTAAAAACTTCGCTGTACCTAAACTTTATTGGCTGACTGTATATCTTATTTAGGTACGGCAAAAACTTTCAAAGTACTTCATATACATATAAGCTTAAAAAGAACTGAATTTACTTAAAAATCAATATGCTTAGATTTAGACAAGTAAGACAAAGTGAACTAATATTTTTACTTTTGAGCAGAATGCACTTTTGTTTTTTACTTACTACTTAAGTTTAATACTACTACTTCTACTAATGTGGTTTATAAATTTTTAATAAATGCGTTTAAACATTTGTGATGGTATTGGTCTTCCTTCAACCGATCATATTTAATATAAAAGGGAAATGTTTCGACAAGCCTGATTAGAAATATATATCTAAGGTGACGAATTTATAACAGGTTGGAACTCCATATAAAAAATGGATGCAGATCGAACTAGATCTCATCTGTCGAATTAGGAACTGGTTTGGAACTAAAGAAAAGGGCATGCAGAACGAACTAGATCTCATCTGTCGAATTTGGAACTGGTTCGGAACTATAGAAAAAGGGATGCAAAACGAACTAGATCTTATCTGTCGAACTTAGAACTGGTTCGGAACTAGAGCCAAGGGGATGCAACGGGGGACAACTGACACTTCCTAGGACATCGCAATGTTAAATTCGCCAGTCGCTAGCATGCAAAAAAAGAATTAACGCGTACTAGTCATGGTTCCGAACGCACTAGAACCGAACCAGTTCCGCACTAGTTTCTTTCCCTACAGCAGTGATTCTCAAAGTGGTCCAGGTGGACCCACAGGGGTCCACGGCAGACTCGCCGGGGGTCTACGTTGGCATGAAAAAAATATGGGGGTCCACGAGTTGTCAGTGGGGGTCCACGAAAATTTATCTGGTTTCGATAGTAAAAGACCAAAATGGTTGCTTGATAGCCTCATTATTTAACAATAATTTATTTGAGTGGTGTATAGTGCTCTTGACGCACTGCTGCGTCTTCATACTTGGGGAGGCCTTAAAGGCCACCTGCATACTAAAAATAAACGGATGTTGGTATAACACTGAGTGAGGCGAGGCGGAAATTGCTGGTGGCAGAGATTTGAGCACTTGCGTATTTCTAATGCTACAGGATACCTTTGTTGAAGAGATTCTATTACATTGAATGCCGTTTTAGTTCCAGCACTGAGCCTGGACTCACACATTTTCGAAACTTTACTGAAGGCTCTAAAACTGAGTGTGGGTCAGGAACTCGGCTGTTCTTCGAAAATAGTGGGGATAAGCTTCACTTTCTCTTGGGGAATATTTTTTGGTCTTCCAGGCTGATGTGTTTGTAATCCTCAAAGCCATGGACTACGTTGTGGAAAATAGGTGGAGGGGAAGGAGCTTACGTGTTTGGAGTGACAGCCAAGCTGCACTCAAGGCATTGGCCAGCGCTCTATCTAAGTAATTCCAAACTAGTTCGGCAACGCAAGTCTCGAAAAATTATGTTGGTAAACATAACGAGCTTGCTTTGCCAGGTCACCCGGGAGTATCTAGTAAGGAGACATCTGACCATTTAGCCACAGTTGGCTTAGACCACTTCCTCGATACGCAACCAGTTGTTACACTCCCCACTTCGGCCATCGAAGTCACCATCAGAAACTGGGTGAATACTTCACTCAGAAATAACTAGGGGCATCCAGGGAATGCGGGTGAATAAAACTCATGTTGCCTTCAATCTCAGAAGTTCTATCTAGTGTTTTGCTCTCATTGAGCAGATGGGACTGCAGACAACTTCTAGAACTGCTGATTGGTCACTTCAGGGGGGCACAAACATCCTGATTGTGTTAAACGTAAATGACAACTCCATTTGCCCATCCTGCCTTGAAGAGGATGAGACAGTGGAACACTTTTTGTGCTTCTTGCACAAGTTGTTTGTCATCGATTTTTCTAGATTCTGTTTTTTTTTTTTTGTTGTCAGTTTCTGAATTTAAAGTTTGGCGTAAAAAGCTATGCGGTTTTGTTGTTAAAAGTTTTGTGTTTAAAAAATGTGTGATAAATACGTATTTTTCGTTTCAAAACTCGGACCGATAAAACAAAAAATTATTTTATAAATACGCCAAATGCAAATTCATTAGTGATCCGAACATACGAGGAGTTTATCGTGAAGACAAAGTAAATTGCGCTAGCGCTCGGAGTGCTCTTAAAGATATAACTCTTCAGAGCTCTGTTTCTTAAAACTTGCAAGCCTCACACACATGACATTATTTTAATAGATAGAACACAAGAAAATATTTTATCTTTATCTTTGCCACTCCGATTTCAGTTTTGGAACTCACCGGCGACGTAAATTTACATCGTTAGATCCAATCTTCACATTTTTTACGAGCTTTGGGAATATGTTAGAAATGTAGCAGCAGTGGGTCCACGGAAACCAGCAAAGTTTTGAAAGGGGTCCACAAGAATAAAAGGTTTGGGAATTTCTGCCCTACAGGGATACTTTGAATGGAAGACCCTGCGTAAAATAATTGTCAAAAATCAACGTGATTTTCTAGCAACCTCAAACTTGGACTTTCTATATAACTGCATCCTTAGAGTTTTCTAAAAAATCTGAATAAAAAGTTGCAAATTTATTGAATTTACCTGAGTTTTGCACAAAGTTTGGAGATTGGGTTTTTACATTTTATGGTACGTTTTATGGTGGAATAAAGTAAATAAGAATAAAAAACTTTGCATATATTGCGAAAAATTCACTGTTCCAATTCTTTTGTTCGTCACCGGTATGTATTGTCTGCTGATGTAATTTTAATTACCAACAAAAAATTAAAGTATACGCATTTTTGTCGGACAAGGACTTCTAAGGATATGTAGAGATAAAATAATGGACTCGATATGGGTAAGGTATTAGGTTTAGTCTGAGTACTGGCTGATCAAGTGATGTTTAATGAGTATGTATAGTTATTTCATTTTAATAGATGCAAAATGAGATCTTAAATTTATTTAAATTTTGCTCTCATAGTATGTTAAATTTATTTAAATATAAATGTATAAAAAGATCATAGAAATCAAGCCACTGCTGGCATGAAAAATCTATATACTAATACACACCTTGACTTTCCGAATGAGGGTCACGCAGGCGCCCAACTTTTCGGCGCACTTTTGTGTACTCTGGTTCCTTCGACTATAAAATCAATTCGATATTGTAGTATTAAATTCTTGAATAAAATTTTAAAATATTATTACTCACATGATAGTTTTCCGGCTTCACGTCGTGGTATACAAATGAGCCTCGTACTGAGTGATACGGCCCACTGTACACATTACCGCTATATGAGCTTTCGCTATATGTCTGTTTATTCAGCTGGAATGTAGCATATGGACAAATATCTTCTATGTATTCATTACCTTCAGCCTTGCCAAAACTGCCAGAGTCATTAGAATGAGAACCTCGGGGTGGGCCACCACCAGGATTGCAACGCACGGCCAAATACTGTTGATCACGATTTTGTTTATTCTGCAAATTGGCCAGAGACGGGGACTCCGACATTGAGGAAGAGGCCAATCTCGCTTGATTGTCAATTTCTGAAAATATAAAAATAAATAATCAGAAATATCCTTGGAGCCAGTAAAACTTTCGAATATTCCCATCAAGTCTCTCAGCAAATTCTTTATAGTATGTAGTGTGGGAATAATGCATTGGTTTGGGTGAAATAACACAAACGGCAGTAATGCAATGGGCTCGAGCCTTTTAAGTTTACATTCCATTTAGGTATACTAAGAAATGGCAGCTGAAAGCAAAATTCTTTTGCCTGAAGTAAAATGTGCCTTACAATCAGTGTGACCGCGGGCTTGTGAAAAATTGTAGCAGATAAGAGACTTAAAATGTATCAATATGTATCTCTTTTTTAATTTTTAGTATCAAAGTATCAATATGGAAACAATTTAACATTTATTGATTACAAAAATGGAACACGTATCAGTTGTACCTGGAGCTTGTATAATAATAATAAAGAAAATGTCTTATATGTATAAGTTCAACTGGGTATTACTATAAGAAAAACAGCAAAAATGTCTTATATATAATCTTATTTTTAGTTTAAATACTTTTTGTACTTATACGACTGAGAATTCAAATTTTTTAATCATTTTTAAGGCATTTCGAAAACATTACGCATTCCACCATTGGCAAAGTGAAGCGATTTGTTTTATTTGTTTCGATTAAATTCAGATGTGAGAAAATGCGCTTTGCAGCGGTAGAGCTGGGCGGCAAACATAACAAGTGAAAAATAAAAGAAGTTAGTTCGTTATATAAAAAGCTATTTAAAGCGTTTTTTAGATTGCTACTCCCCCTTTCTTACTTCAACGAAATCTATTTTATTATCGAATTTCAAAAGTTGCCATTGTATACAAATTTCCTCTTTGTCGTTTTTTTACAAATTAGGAAAATTATTTAAAACTGTTAAAAATGCCGAATTAGCGCTTTCTTTATATGACAATGGATCAGGGGCGCACCCAGGAATATATTTTAGGGGCGGTTTATATTTCTGAAGATATATCACCGGAATATACTGAAAATTCGCTTCAGATAATACGCTCTTTAAAATACATTTATGCAAGCTTTATGTACAGTATGTAATAAATAAATAAACGTTTTAAAATTCATAAACTGCACTTTATTTACATAAGATTAACAGAACTCAAACATTTTTAACCGACTTCAGAAAAGGGGAGGTTATCAATACGTCGGAATACATAACTTTGGACCCCGTGAACCGATTTCAATAATTCTTTTTTTATTGGAAAGATGGTACCTCAAGGGTCGTCCCGTAATTTGGTTTAGATCCGATGATTGGATCATGAAGAAATTAACGGTACTCCTAAATTTGTGTATGAGAATTGAAGTCGGTTGTGTCCTTTCCTTAAAAACTACTTGTTTAAAAAAAATTTTCATTAACTCAAGATGCGCTCAACTTTTAAAAGTACCTAATAACAAATTTAAAAAAAAAGTCAGTAAAAATAAATTTATTGATTCCATGAAATTTTTACATTTTTATGTTCAATTTTCCGATTTCTGGTTTCTGGTTTTCGATAGAGATGGTGATTTTTCACGAATGTCACATTTTTTTAATATTTCGAATACCGAAAAAATTTGCTGAACTCTCAAGAAAAACGAAAAATTCATATAAAACGAAGGACAAGAAATGGAAAAGAAATTTTTTTTTACCAAAATTTCTTAAACCAGTTTGCAGCTCTCAAGAAAAAAGAGGTCGTCTATTTATTTTCTCATGAAAATTTACAACAAAAGCAAAGCGCTTTTTTCAAGCAACAGAAATTATAATAAATATTTCTTATGATTTCCTTGAGAGCTGGATTCTTAGCTTTAAGATACAGTTTGTATTTGGGGATATTAGCTTTAGGGGGGGTTTGAACCCTAAAACCCACCCCTTGTGTGCGCTAATGCAATGGATTAATACATGCAAGGCTTTTCAAAATTTCACTGTTAAAATCAAATCTCTTTTTTTTTGCCAAAAAAGTTCAATATAACATTGCTGATAATTTATATATATTTCCTTTAGAGGTAAATGATTATCTGGGTTACAAACGTCTATATCAGCTGGGTTACTTGGCACACAGTTAAGTTTGACGAAAAAAGAAAATATAAGTTTATAGTTACTTTCAAAATTCTTATATAACTTATGCAATTTGTATGATTTACTTTGAAATTCTATGTTCATTATATTGACAATATCCAAAACATATTTGACAAAAATAATAAATAAAAATTTTTATTGGTGCGGAATTAATTTTTTCGGCAATAGCTCGCGCTTGGTTCACATCATGATACAAAAAGAAGGTTGTTTCAATAAACAACTTTTGACGGATAATCAAATTTTTTGAAGTTTTATAAAGTTTATCTCAACGGCCATACCACTTTTATAATATTAAAACAATAAATCGGAGTATTTTCTTTCCCACATTTATACCAATTTAATAATATATCAAATGAAAAATCATTATCAGTGCTTGGTAATTTTTTTACTTACGTGGCTCGCACCTTTTTTTATTAAAAATATATAAAATATGTAATGTTAAAGGAGACAAGAGCATTATGTTGTTATTTTCTCATTTTCTTATTTTGTATGCAATCTTGCAATTTAAATATCTAGTTCTAAAGAATTCTCTTTTCAAATAAATCCTTTTATAATCACCAATTCCATGTGAATAAATTGTTCTGAAACCTAGTTTCGTCAACCCCCTTTTTGAGATGATGCATTAATTTTCAGGTTCATCATATTCGATATCTTTGAGTGGACTGATGAAATCTTCTGCTTAAATAAAAAATTACTGCTCCTGATCAGGTAGCATGCATTTAATGAAATGTCATAATTTCATTAAAAGTTAACAAAAACAACGAATGTCATTAAATGAAACTACCTTCTTTTTTGTATCATGGTTCACACCGTCACCGAAACAAAATATGCAAAATAATTGCAACGCTTTCCACTGGTACAGTGAATAATCAACAGCTTACTTCAGCGATAACCAGCGAACGTTTGACACTCGAAATATTTTATGATCTTTAACACCAACGTAGTTTCGAAATTCGGCAAATTCATCCACGATGGCACGATTCCCTTAAAAAAACTTAAATTTTTTAGTTCAATTGCTTGAATTTATTAACGAATGTAAAAACAATATTTAAATGTTAAATTCTTTCACTAATTTTTTTATAAAAATTGTATAGCATACGCCATATAAATTAAAGTTTAAAACTTTGGGAAAAACTCACAAAAATTTAACAAATCAAAAAATTTTTCAGCTTTTCACTCTTAAATTTGAGAAGCCAATTTAATTTCGTATAATAATGTACACGTTTAAAGGGCAAAATATTACCGTTGATTTTTAATACTTTTTTGCTGTTGCCTTTCACTCTTTCTTCCACTCGGCTCACTTTAATTAATAAATGAATAAATAATTGCATTATTTAATATGTATATACATACACATATATATATATATATATATATATATATATATATATATATATGAATAGAATTAAAATTAAAACAAGTAAGAGGATGGTTCCGTGCGCAGAAGTGGAAAACTTTTGACTGCCATTCACCTGGGAGTGGCCAGAAGCGATTCTTGTGCGTACGGTTCAAATCGCAGCTCACAACGTCCGGATATTTATATCCACGTATCCTCTGGGTAGCAACCAAACACCCGTTTGGGAGCGAACTAAAGTGAGAAGGCGTAAAACTTCGCGTGCGCTGGGTTTGGGTCCCGCCACGTTAAAACCCCGCCCAATGAAAAATTCCAACAAGCC
This sequence comes from Rhagoletis pomonella, assembly GCF_013731165.1. NCBI lineage: Eukaryota > Metazoa > Arthropoda > Insecta > Diptera > Tephritidae > Rhagoletis > Rhagoletis pomonella. The sequence continues at coordinate 13,525,669 of NW_023458568.1, read as the reverse complement.
TCGGATGAGACCCCCTTTTTCTGATGACGACCACGGCAAACGTATAAAGGACTATGATTTAAGGGTATGCACCTGGAATATCCGGACCCTTAATGGGGAAGGTGCCTCCGCCCGGCTGGTTGATGTCCTCGGGAAGACAAAGGCTGACATCACCGCCATCCAAGAAATGCGATGGACGGGGCAAGGTAAAGTAAGCGTGAAGCCTTGCGACGTCTACTACAGTTGCCACGTAAAGGAGCGCAAATTCGGTGTTGGATTCGTGGTAGGAGAAAGACTCCGTCGCCGAGTACTGGCGTTCACCCCGGTGGACGAACGTCTAGCCACAATCCGCATCAAAGCTAGATTCTTCAACATCTCGCTCATCTGCGCCCATGCCCCGACGGAAGAGAAGGATGAGGCGTCCAAGGATCTCTTCTATGAGCGCTTGGAACGTACATATGAGCGCTGCCCCCGACACGATGTCAAAACCGTGCTTGGCGATTTTAATGCCAAGGTGGGCAAGGAAGGGATCTTTGGCGCCACTGTCGGAAAATTCAGCCTCCACGACGAAACGTCCGATAACGGACTGAGGCTGATCGACTTCGCCGGGGCCCGAAATATGGTAACATGTAGTACTAGGTTCCAGCATAAGAACATCCACCAAGCTACATGGCTGTCTCCAGATCGAAAAACGAGAAACCAAATCGATCATGTTGTGATAGACGGAAGGCATGCTTCAAGCGTTTTGGACGTACGTACACTCCGAGGGCCAAACATCGACTCGGATCACTATCTTGTTGCAGCCAAGATACGCACCCGCCTCTGTGCAGCAAAAAATGTGCGCCCAACAATGCAAGGAAAGCTTAACGTCGAAAAGCTGCAATCACAACAGACGGCCAATTTATTCGCCACTCGACTCACACACCTGCTCTCTGAGAGCACTCTTCAACAATCCGACGTACGCGAGCAGTGGAACCACATTTTCCGATCATTAAGTACCGCCGCCGAAGAAGTAGTTGGATTTCAGCGAGCCCGAAAGAATAACTGGTACGATGAGGAATGTCAAGAAGCCGCATAGAAAAAAGATGCCGCCTACAGGGCCACGCTGCGATCGGGCGCAACGTGAGCCATGTGGGACCGTTATAGGGAACTGAAGAAGGAAGCGAGACGTATTTGCCGCAATAAGAAGAGGGAGGCCGAAATACGTGAGTGCGAAGAGCTTGAGATGCTGGCCGACAGGAAGAACGCCCGAAAATTCTACCAGAGGGTTAGGCGACTTACGGAAGGTTTCAAGACCGGGGCGAACTCCTGTAAGAACAACAAGGGCGACCTAGTGACCGATGTCCAGAATATACTTAAATTGTGGAGGGAACACTTTTATAACCTACTGAAAGGTAGCAGCGCTGAAAGTAGTGAGGAAGACGAACCCGAGTCCCCAGTCGATGATGATGGAGTAGCTGTTCCACCGCCTGACTATGACGAGGTACGAATAACGATTACGCGGCTGAAAAACAACAAAGCTGCTGGAGCTGACGGCCTGCCAGCCGAGCTATTCAAGTACGGCGGCGAGGAGCTGATGAGGTGCATGCATCAGCTCGTATGCAGAATATGGTCAGATGAACGCATGCCCGACGACTGGAATTTAAGTGTGCTCTGCCCAATCCACAAGAAAGGCGACTCCGCCAAACGCGCCAACTACCGCGGAATTAGCCTTCTAAGCATAGGTTACAAGGTCTTATCGAGCGTATTGTGCGAAAGACTGAAGCCCACCGTCAACGAGCTGGTTGGACCTTATCAGTGTGGCTTTAGGCCGGGAAAATCCACCATAGATCAGGTATTCACAATACGCCAAATCTTGGAAAAGACCCGCGAGAATAGGATCGACACACACCATCTATTTGTCGATTTCAAAGCCGCTTTCGACAGCACGAAGAGAAGTTGCCTTTATGCCGCGATGTCTGAATTTGGTATCCCCGCGAAACTAATACGGCTGTGTAAAATGACGTTGAGCAATACCACCAGCTCCGTCAGAACCAAACGAGGTTTCAGACAAGGGGACTCCCTTTCGTGTGATTTCTTTAATCTTATGTTGGAGAAGATAATAAGAGCCGCAGAACTGAACCGCTCAGGCACAATACTTTATAAGAGCGTACAATTGCTGGCGTATGCCGACGACATCGATATTATCGGTAAAAACAAGGGCTACGTCTGTTCTGCCTTCTCGGGATTGGAGAGAGAAGCAAAGCGAATGGGTCTGGTGGTGAACGAGGACAAAACGAAGTATCTCCTGTCAGCACACAAACAGTCAGAGCATACGCGTCTTGGCACCCACGTCACTGTTGACAGTTACAAGTTTGAAAAAGTAGACGACTTCGTTTATTTGGGAACCAGCATTAACACCAATAATAATGTCAGCCTAGAAATCCAACGGAGAATCACTCTTGCCAACAAGTGCTACTTTGGGCTGAGTAGGCAATTGAGAAGTAAAGTCCTCTCTCGTCGTACAAAGATCACACTCTATAAGTCACTCATCATGCCTGTGCTGGTGTATGGCGCGGAAGCATGGACAATGAAAGCATCTGATGAGGCGGCTCTTGGAGTTTTCGAGAGAAAGATTCTGCGAAAGATTTACGGACCTTTTCGCGTTGGTGATGGCGAATATCGCAGACGATTTAACGATGAGCTGTATGAGCTTTACAACGATATAGACATAGTGCAACGAATTAAAATTCAGCGGCTCCGCTGGCTTGGCCATGTCGTTCGGATGGACAGAAACGCTCCTGCTCTGAAAATATTCAACGCGGGCCGCGATGCTGGTAACAGAGGAAGAGGAAGGCCTCCTCTGCGTTGGAAAGACCAGGTGGAGAAGGACTTGGCTTCACTTGGCATTTACAATTGGCGTCAGTTAGCACAGAAGAGAAATGACTGGCGTGCTGTTTTGGACTCGGCCAAAATCGCTTAGGCGGTTACAGCGCCAAATAAGAAGAAGAAGAAGAAGAAAGTCTAAGTTCGGGCGGAGCCGAACATTAAATACCCTTCGCAAATATTAAATAAATGTTTTTTCACCTTTCCGAAACCTATCGCTAGATGGTTAGCCGGGGTGTATCAATTTTGAGTAAATTAGCGTCCTTAAATTTCGAAATATTGCAGTTTCAAGCATTTCTGAAATTTACCGTTATATAAAAAGCGGCCGTAATTTTAGTCCGATTTCAATAATTTTCAACGTTTTGCTTTTATGTGACAAGCACAATAAAAATACCGAGTTTGGTACAAATTGGTTGAACGGTTACCGATATATATATATGTCTTGATAAAGGATTGTTGCAAGCATCAATTTTGAATAAATTAGCTTTAATATTTACTGATTTATCGAAGATTTCGTATTTCTCCAAATTACCGTTATATGGGATGTGGGCGTGGTTATTGTCCGATTTTAAAAATTTTCGGCCATTTGGTATCCTGTACCAAGGCCAATAACTGTGCCAAGTTTGGAAGAAATCGGTGCAGCGGTTGCCAAGATATACACATGTAACCATAAGTGGGCGTGGCTACGCCCATTTTTCAAAAATTTATAATATTCTTATTTTTCGTCTAAAAAGTATTGTAAATATCAATTTTGAGTGAATAATCTTCAGTAGTTACTAAAATATCGCAGTTTTCGTATTTCTGAAAATTACCGTTATATGAGAGGTAGGCGTGGTTATTGTCCGATTTTTCCCATTTTCAATACCATCCGTCCTACGCCCGAAAGAAGTACACGTACCAAGTTTAGTTAAGATATATTAATTTTTACTCGAGATATCGTGTGCACAGACGGACGGACAGATGGACAGATGGACGGACGGACGGACGGATGGACAGACAGTCACCGCTTAATCGATTTCTCTTTTCATCCTGATCATTTATGTATACATTTGTCTATATCTATCTCGATTCGTTTTGCCTGTTACAAACAACCGTTATGTGAACAAAGTTATAATACCCCTGTGCACAAGTGCGCTCGGGTATAAAAACGCAAACCTGGAGCAAATAGTTCATTTAAATTTCGAACTAGTTTTAATTCAATGACCTACTGAATTGAGCTAACTAGTTCGTAGACTTTCTAACTGTACAGACTATGCGAATTAAATTCGCATTGATTGCTGACATTAATGTTTTTTATAGTGTTGCTAATGCGAAATTGGCAAAGTTGCAATTGTGACTAAAAAATAAAATTTTACAAAAAAGTATTCTGCACTCTAGGTAAGGTATTGAATGACTTAAAATTAAATAGTCAAAATTCCCCGCAAAAGGGAGCCATTCCCCGATTCCCCGCAATGAGACAAATTCACCGCAAATCGGGGAATTCCCTGCAAGTTGGCATGGCTCTTTAGCACACTAACAGCCAGTTTCACCAGATTCATTTAAGTTTGATTTTCGAATTTTTGGTTTCAACAATCCATTTCAATTTGTTTTTAAGTTTGATTTAAGTGACCTATGCTCTTCACTTAAATAAAAATTAAATCAAAATAACCACACTCAGAGGTGTTACACGTTTAATCACCTGATCATTGTGTATCTGCTGCTTACTTGTATACCAGCCCTGCTTTTACAACAAAGTGTGCCAAAGCTTTCAAAAGCTCTCAGTACAAATGAAAGCCTTCGCAGGCCTAGTCTGTTTTACAACTACTTTTTACTCGCTTAAAAAAATAACTTATTGAAACTGAAAATAGTTTAAATGAGAATTAAATAAAAAATTAAATTAAAGTTAATTTCCACTTAAATGAATCTGGTGAAACTGCCTGTAAGAAGGGTAAAAATTTGGCTGCGTTCCACATGAGCGAAACTCGACTTAACGGCAACCATCTGTATATAATTGCTCAGTCATACAACTTAGTTAGGACGATCTGTAGAAGCCACAGAATTAAAGTGCAAGCTACAGTTGCAGAAAAGTCGATAGTGGGCAATATAATCTATTGAAAAATAGTAACCAGTTTTCCGTTGAATTGAGATTCGGAAAAGGTATTAGATATTATTCATAATTTTGAAATATATTTCACGAAAGCAAAAAAATAAAAATAGTTGAGATCACTTTCTTTTTTAAACACCTAGGATATCACTGACCAAAGCTCAAAGCGTTACAAATCTGTTGACGTGATTTTTGAAATGAACGCTCCAAAATTAGCCAGTGTACATATTTTGAGATTTTTAGAATCAGCGGTTGAATTTCTCTGCTGAAAGGGTTAAGAAAGCCTTAGTTTAAAAGTGTGATACTTAATGCCTTTCACCATAAACATTGCCAATTTTAAGAGATTATTGCGTTTCAGATTATGACTAATAAACCCGACTAATAAAGCCTTGTGAAAGGTTGGACTATACTTTAAAGATGCCTGTTTTCTCACGGCCCACTGTACGAAGCTTTGAGTAAAGTAAAGGTATGATTATGCATACTTCGCATAACTTGGCACAACTTCTTAAAGGTAACACAACTTTACAAGACTTAAGGCTGATTATGCTTCGCGTGCAACCAAATTTATCAGTACTACCAGCCTAATGCATCGACGCCATAGGGTTATTCACGGTGTGTGAACAAAAACAGCTTTTTTGGTTTCGCCGGGTAAGTAGATTTGTTTACAGAAAAAATCATTTAAGTGGTTTCCATGGGGTAAAACCATCGACACCAAACTTCAGTGGTTAGCGCTTCTGACTTTGCACATCGATGACGCGGGTTCGATCCCTGCGAAAAATCTTGGAAGAAAAGAAGTCTGATGAGGACATGTGGTGATCTCCGAAATAGCTGCTATAATTTCTACCGCTTAAGCAATGTTGTTTTTCCATTTTTCCTAACAAACAAATCGTGGTACAAAGCTCAGTAACGCTATTGAAATAAATATTAATACGACACAAAAAAAATTGACAAATAAATAGTTTGGTATGAGCCTGCCCTAAAAACTATGCAATGCAGCTATTTCAAGTATGGAATTAACAATAACAACCACGCTGTCAAGCTTAAATAGCGGCGAATCAGCTGCATTTGATAGTAGTAGGTTGAATAAGGAAATGGGTTAGCAACATAAGCTTACGGGGTGTGCATAGCTCAGTGGTTAGCGCTTCTGACTTTGGACATCGATGACGCGGGTTCGATCCCTACGAAAAGTCTAGGAAAAAAAATCCATCCGAGGCATTTCTTCGCTTCTTAACCAGTGTTGCCATTTTAGCCGTTTTTCGGCTAGACTTAGCCGGTTGCGATAGCAAACAACCGCACAAATCTCGATTTAGCCGGCAGCCTATTTGTTAGCCGTTTTGCCGAAAAAAATTAGCCAATTTTAGCCGATTTTGCTATTTGCCTTGTTTTCTTAAATTTCAAATATGTATGTTTCCATTTTTGACTAAGCGACCCAAAATCAGTTAGAAATGGCTACTAGCCTTATCGTGGAGAAAATTTTCATGTCAGGCAGGATTTTATGAAATTGGGCCGATTTCGCTTATTTTTATTTTAAACGAAGAAGGGGTTTTCTTCATAAAATGTTTGTTATAAATGTCTTAATTTTAAGTGTGAAGTTTTATTCGCAAACTTAGAAAATAAGAAATTGTTTCACTGTTTAAGATTGAATATAGTGCCAACAAACAGAATAAATATTACATGTAGATATTGTCTTCCCAGATAGCGCATATTCAATTCTGCCTAAATTACAAAACATAATTTTTGCCTACTCCCAAAGGTTTAAGGTAAGGGAATTTTTTTTTTAAGCACTATATACACATATGTATTTTGCTATTTGCATTGTTTTCTCAAAATTTAAACATATATGTTTCCATTTTGGACTAAGCGATCCAAAATCTGTTAGAAATGGCTACTAGCCTTATAGCGGAGAAAATTTCCATGTCAGGCAGGGTTATATAAAATTGGGCCGATTTCGCTTATTTTTATTTTAAACGAATATATTATTGTTGTTGTTGTAGGCTAGTCGATCGATTACTTTCGTGTGCAAGAAAACCACTTTTTTCTTCACGTTTTGCCCAACGTTTCGCTAATCACCTTAGCATCTTCTGGGGCGCATCTTTATTTACATAGACATCAACAATAAACAAAGAACAATGTTATCGACAAATATTGATATATGTATGTACATAATTACAAAAATTAGGTTAAACATTTGAAAAACAACAAACGAAGATACAAACACAAAGGGACAATCACAGGTTTTTGATTTTAACTGT